>NC_140170.1:168191938-168249438 GCF_963971535.1 Notolepis coatsorum | reverse complement strand
TGTCATTGATAAATCAAAAACGAAAATTGCACAAATGCTCTCATATGATCGTAGTATAGGAGATGCCCGACATTCCATGCTTAGAGACAAATGATGGATTGTGAATGGGAAATGTCACTGATAATTAAGTGTATTTTTTGCTTCTCTCTTCACAGCTGCTCCAGGACGGATGGCCGGCGCTGACAATTCCGAACCCCAACAGGGAAATCAAAGAGACTGTTGACAGTCAGGGGGTATAGTATCACAAGACCGAGATTATCAATTCCTGTTTACACCAATATAGAAGTGTGAGTGAAATTAACTCAAGTTTGGTAAAAATAGTTTGAATACAGAGAAACTTGCTTTCCAAACGGTGACGTTACGAGTGGTTGAAGAAAAGTGAGAATGGAAAATACACAGATAGGAGCAACCGGAGGGTTAGATGCACTGACCATAGGAAGGGTAGACAATCTGTCTATTTCAACGACTGGAGATGTCACAATAAAAGTGACGAAAAGATGGCCAAAGATATTCAGGCCATTACAGAACCTTGTAGTTAAAGGAGGCCGGTATAGAATGCGTACCCAAATCAAGATAAGGCCGATAACCTCTGCAGACATTACATTGACCGAATTGGACGTTGACTTGATTGACTGGAATGTGATCGACTCCCCTCTAGTGTCCAGTGAGACGGAGGGACTGGAAATAATGTCTTTTACTCCGCCACAGGGAGTCGTTGCAGCAAGCGACCCAGAGACAGCTGTATTACCCGAGTCAATCCACGCTGAAGTGTCCGTTGCAGATGACTGCCAGTTAAAGACGTGCCTCCCTCTCGAACAACAGCTAGCCGAGGCTAGACGGGTAGTGGACTATCTCCAAGGCCTAATCCAGTCCACACAGCCCGGAGGGGAGACAGGTTCCAATCGCCTCTCTCCCTCTCCCTCTGGAGAACCAGATGGCCACAAGGGGGTCCCGTGCCGGAACAACAACAAACCCCAATAAGACCACCCACGAGGTGGCAACCACGAGGAAAAGGTGTAGGCAGAGGCAGGAATCCGAATGGCTACCGTGTGCGGCAGGTGCATTGTTGGACGTGTGGGACCCTCGGACACATTTCTCGGGACTGTGCAGAGCGGGACCATCTATCCACAACAGGGCGTGTTTGTACAGAAACAGGTGGCGGGCCCCTCCCAACCACGGGCCCCTCTCAAGGAACTGTGACTGGACCAAATAGGTACGTGGCTTTCTCCTCCGAACAGGCTCCAGGGAACCATGGCGATGATGGCATACCACCAGGACATGTTCTGGGCCCGATGACCCCAGGGTCATCCGGTCACAGGCAACTGACCCACCGGGTCCCACAACCCGGGGGAGACCGCCAGTGTTGTTGGTTCTGTGGAGTGAAAGGTCATTTTCAAAGGTCATGTCTGCAGAGGCCACCGGCAGAATAAAATATATGCAACTGACTAGGGTAGAGGTGGGATATATTGAATGATAAAATATGCTCCTAATTAGATTAGAATAAAAATAAAAAATAAAAATAAATAGAGGTGTTAGGTGATTAGATTATGAATGAAAGTTACTAAAAACGGATGTATGGGTGACTGACAAATGCATGAACTAATCAGACTAACAAGAGGATCAAATTATGTTAAACAGTTAATCAATATTAGACAGTGTGATGATGTGACACTACGGCAGCTAGTGATCAGTAAATTATCCATGCTTGGTCAACATTCAGATTGATCAAAGGGTGGACTGCATGATTAAGAAATTGAAAAGACTCATAGTTGTTTCTAGTATTTTATAGTATTGATAGAAGCGTATTAACAGTTATGAGCAATAGGATAGGTGTTTATTTACTTTTATTTTTACTTCTCTTTTCTAGTGTGTTACGAGCAATTCCTGACTTAGGCCGGGAGCGTACATTTTGTTTATTCATTTGATTTCCCTTTTTGTTTCTTAGTTAAAGATGAGCTAAAGAAGAAGAAAAAAGAAAAAGCTCACAAGTTTGGTTTATTTTTTCATTTATTGGTTTGGCAGCGTTTTCTTTGTGTTTTGTTTTCTGTTTTCTTTCTTTCTGTGTGTTTTTTTCTTAGGGTACCTGGCAAGCTGGGAGGAATCTCGACACATCAGGACGGGGTAGTATATGTCTGTAAAATGGACTGGGAACAAAGTGAAGAAACATGAGCTAGTTATGGATTTTTGTTCTCCGCCCATTGAATACCCAGTTTTAGGGGCTGGGGGTGTGTCGTGGTTGGTAAAAGTGTTGGGAAGCATGATTCTCTGTACATTAATGAAGCTCAATAGGTTTGGTCGCTATTGGCCAAATTAGTCTTGTGTAGGGTGTGGACATGTGTAATTGATAATTGGCTTGTGGTGTGGAAGATGTGTGTTTAAGGCGGCCTGTGATTTGTTGCCATATACACAGGTTACTGGGAGAGTGGATGTGTCGGTGCTGACCTTCCGGTCCGGGTGCGGCTGTTCAAAGGACGACGGTAACGATGTTTCATTGTGTATTTCACATCGAGAGGTGGAGGAGTATACTGTTTTGACAGCATAATATAATGAGAGCCATGTGAATTTTTCAGAATTTTGAAATTTAATGATCTAGAAGCCATGAAATATATAGATAAATGATTTGGAAAAGAAAGTTGTCAAAGCTCAAACCAGTAAAGAGAGTCTGAGGGAGGAAAATTATGGAAATTATGGATTCTCAATCAATTGTTGTGGTAGAAGTGACCTGCACTGTCCCCCGAAGCGATATATATTCACTACAGGATACGGATGGGAGATTGGAGAATCCGCAGTCATCAGAGAGTGGTACAAGGAAGACCGAGGACTCCTTCGGTACTGTTGATGCAGGACACTGGCTAGTGTCTACCCAGCGGTTCCATGGGGAGCCACAACACTGCGGAGAACCAGGAGACGCCTACCTCTCGGGCCGGGAGAGTCTTGGCCAACGCAGTGACCGAGTCTTGAGGCTTCAGAGGGAAACGACAGACAACCAACGAGGAGACAGGCGGCTAGGCCTCAGCAACAACTCCGGCTGTCAACAGAAGCAAGGCCTCAACTATTGACCAGGGGGTCAACAAGCGAAGGGGGGGAGCTGCTATCGCCCCTATCGACGACCAGGCGGAGGGGAGGAGAAACAAACCTCTTCCACTAATCCGAGGGTCAACGAGGGTCGAGCAGCAAGCGACGACCTCCCCACCGCTGTGACAGCAATATAAGATACAGCAGGGGGCTCTACCCCCTAATAGAGGTCAACACGATGACAGCAATAGAAGATACAGCAGGGGGCTCTACCCCCTAATAGAGGTCAACACGAGTCAAGATGTTCTTGACAGAAGATGGGGTGTAATAGCAAGGCAATTTGCTTTCTGAGTTACACCCAGCAGTCGTGATACTGCATCAGCTCTGAGCAACAAAGAGGAGGCCGGGTCAAATCTAGAAAACATAGACCCCTCCTCCTCAATGCTCCAAGTCAGAATTTGACAACTCACAGTTGAGACCAATGGAAATTGATCTTGGTACGAGAACAATCACAAACTGAAATGGCTAATTTGAATTTTAGGATCTGAGTGTGGCAAATCAGATATATATTTTATCCTAATAAAATGTCTTAAGTGTTATCTAGATAGTAGTGTGTAGAGATTGATATCTATGTTTGACATATTAAGGATAGGTAAACTATCCAAGTGGGGAACTGTGGTAAATTCCCAAACCATAGATCTCATGATTAACTAATGTGTAGAAATACTTGGCCCTCAAAACAATAATTCATAGATTGTGTGTGTGTTTACATAGACTGATTGCCATGGTGGCCACACAGGTCGATTTACATATGAAGTGAGTGGTCAAATGATTCTATCTATGACAGGAACCCAAGGGCCGTCTGCCATGGCCTGGGACAATGGGCTCTGTAAGATCAAAACAAAGACCAAAAGGTCACATAAACATGTTATCTCGCTGGAGTTTCCTGAGACACACACACACACACACACATTCAGACACACACACACACACAGACACATAGACACACACAGACACACACACACTCACACACTCACACACACACACACACACACACACACACACACACACACACACACACACACACAGAGACACACACACACACACACACATAGTCACACACACACACACACAGATACACACACACACACACACTCACACACACACATTTTCACATACACATCCACACACACACACACAGAGAAGATCACTATTGAAATCCTTAATTTAAGCTCCAAACAAGTAAAATATAATTAGGTTTGGTCATACTTAAATTAGGTAATTAGTTAATGTGCCTGTTCTGTTTTCATTTATGTTCAATTTGATTAATTGATGGTTTTATATTCTGATCTATTCTCTTCTATCCAGTTCTAATTTAATCTGTTATTCAGTTATATTCTATTCTAAAAGAATGATTAAAGTCAACAGACTTAGTGATAAAGAAATATATCTGTGTTTATGTGGGCAATTGTAATTCAAATATAGATATTAGGAAATGAAAATGATGCAATGTTTATATTGTTGACTGTAAGGACAGCGTCTGTTTGCAGTTATGTGAAGGGGGTTGGGCTATTAAGCCAAACCCCTATTTTTCAAATACCAGCTTAGCAGTCCTGTGATTGGAGGAAATAATGTGATGATGTCATCAACTCCGAGACACTGGGCCTTGGCTATAAGATCCCAGGTGTGATGGAGGAGAGGGACTCTGAAACAACCAACCCACAAGACAAGACCTCTCCACCCATCTCAACCAAGGCAGAACAAGGACAAAGGACTTTTTGGAGGGAAAACAGACTGCTTTGTTTTGTCAGCCAAGACAACAAAGACCATCAACAACTTATCAACTATCATTCTTTATACTGTAATATTAGTCTGGTTGTATTCACTCACGGCATAGTGTTTGTGATCACAACTATAGCATTTTCTTATTGTAATTTGTATACACTCTTAAACTTTGATTAAACAACTGCTATATAACCTTTTTCCTCCTAATTCCTTCTGCCTGCACTGCTCAGTTTGAAGAGAAGTGATTCCCAGAGCTTTAAGGTATTGAATCACAACGCAGAGTACCAGCAAACAGGTTCTGATCAGAGCAGAACCGAAATAGCTTGGGAAATCCACTTCACCTGCCACTAGGCCGTCGTTGTATGCTTTGGTGCGCTCTCTCAGAGCTTCACGGACGGATTTGTCTACCCAGGGTTTTTGATTTGGGTAAACTCTCATTGTGGTAGTGGGGATTGTTTCTTCCACCCTAGTACAAACATAGTCCAGCACTGTCTCCGTGTAGACATTAATGTTATCTGTGTCGCGGAACACATTCCAGTCTGTGCAGTGAAACACAGACCGGAGCGTCTCCTCTGACATCAAATCCCATTTCTGCACCTCTCGCAAGACTACAGGAGTACTTTTAATTCTCTGTTTGTACTTTGGTGAAAGAAAGATTGACGCGTGATCTGATTTACCAAAGCCACTATCAGAATGAGCCTTGTAGCCACCTTTAAATTGCGTGTAACAGTGATCTAGGATGTTACCGCCTCTGGTGTTGCAAGTCACATGCTGATAGAAGTCAGGTAATACCTTTCTCAGATTGGCGCTGTTGAAATCGCCCAGCACCAAAATGGCGGCGTTAACGTTCGCCACTTGTATTCTATTTACCTCGTCGTGGAGTCTGGAGAGCGCGGCGTTGTTGCTGGCTTGCGGTGGAATATACACTCCGATCAGGATGATCGCCGTTAACTCCCTCGGGAGGAAGAAAGGACGACACTTGATGGTTATATATTCCAGGTCTGGGGAGCAGTGGTTGGATAATTCCTTCACGTTAGTTGGATCGCTCCAATTTTTGTTAAACATGAAGGCAATACCTCCTCCACGTTGTTTACCGGACTCTGATGTCCGATCCTTGCGATGGATAAAGAAGTGATCGGCCGGTTGAATTGCGTGGTCTGGGACCTCCGGCGTGAGCCACGTTTCAGTGAAGCAGAGAACGTTGCAGTCCCTAACGTCTCTTTGATATTGAATCCTTGCTCGGATGTCATCCAGTTTATTGTCAATTGATTGTACATTGGCTAGCAATATACTGGGTAGTGGTGTCCTGTGCCGCCTGGTTCTCAGCCTGTTACGGACTCCAGCTCTCTTTCCTCGCCGTCTGGGTCCTCTGTTCCTGGGATCAAGGCCATTGTTGCGGTTCGGAAAGCTGGTCCAGTGAGTAATCCAGTTGGTAAGTTTCCCGTAATCCAATGTCTATGAGTGACTGACGGTCATATACATTAAATGCACCAACAGTTGGTACAAACAAAACTCTAAAAACTATAAATATTAACAAAAACACGTAGTAACATAACCACGAACACCTCCATAACATCAAACATCAAATATTATATTTTAATACTTATAACAATATTGATAATTATGGATATTGCGTGATATGATATTGTTATCGATATCGTTATCGCAATATCATTTTTGGCCATATCGCCCACGCCCAGCCCTACAAGTGGTTATAGTGTAACAGAGTATTTTCTGTTTCCCAAATAATAGATTATTATCAAACTGGTGAACTACACGCCTGTAGCCCCTAAAGCTGCTAAAATACACATTTTGTTTACTGTTTTGTTTCTAGAAGTAGAGCAGGTTGGAAACCCTAAGTATTACTCTCCCCAAAACCAAGACTTCTCCCCAAGCAGAAACAATTTATGAGTAACGCATACCTACTCTCATTATGGGCGGTAAGTGTGTACACAAAGTTAAAACACAGATATACACATTCTCTCCTCAAGTAGATACTGTTTTTTTTGGGTCATCAATGAATAAAATCTTTTACACATATTAACTCTAGAATTGCCACAGTTATTGAAGCCTGCATTTCTCAACCACTGTGCCTTGCCTACCGTTTTGCTGTGGAAAGGTGAGTGTCCACAACGGCTAGCTAGCTGTTCTACTTGAATACTGAATGTTAATATTGAATCAGACGATATTGAATACTGAATGTTAATTCAGGTTGACAGTTAATTTAATAAAAGAAAAAATACTAATTTAATCCGATTAATCACTTTATTCAAATTGAGGATTTAGTTTGAGGATATAAAAAATTAAAAATAAAGAATTTATAAAAATAAAACGAAGGTTCGAACGTCCGTTCGAAGAACCCTGACGAAGTTTAAATCCCAAAAACAGGCTTCGGGGACAGCCTTACCAAACATTATTTATATTATTCAAATGTCTCTCAAACATGTTCCGTTGTGATGTCACAGTATGATGTCATAAACAAACATTCTAGAACATTTGTGATGTCACAGTATGATGTCATAATAGAACATTCTATAGCGGTCAGGTGGCGTAGCGGCGATTGCGCTCGTCACCAATGCAAGAGGCTGCGGTCTCGACTCCCGGAGTCAGCATTGCCTTGGCTTGGGCTGATCGCTATACTAACTCGTTTGGCTGGGTTAGGGGGAGGGAAGCCGTGGGTGGGAAACTGCCGTTGTGGACAGCGACGCCTACAGGTCAGGTCTGGGAGCTTGCTCAGCGGAGGCAGGACTTGAGGAAGGCAGCGTGACCTCCCACGTGTTACACTTCACCAATGAGAGCCCTCGCTGCCAGGTGAGAAGAGAGCCACTGGCTGTCACCGCACGTGTCGGAGGAAGCGTGGGGATACTTCAGGGTTCCCTACCGACCAGTAGGAGAACATGCGCACAACAACCAGGTAGGGGAGGGGGGGGAATTGGCACAACGACTAAATTGGGACGGGGAGAAAACAGAAAAATCGGAGAAAGAGAGATACAAAAAAAAAAAATAATAATAATAATAATAATAATAATAATAATAATAATAATAATAATAATAATAATAATAATAATAATAATAATAATAATAATAATAATAATAATAATAATAATAATAATAATAATAATAATAATAATAATAATAATAATAATAATAATAATAATAATAATAATAATAATAATAATAATAATAATAGAACATTCTAGAACATTTGTGATGTCACAGTATGATGTCAGAATCAAACATTCTAGAACATTTGTGATGTCACAGTATCATGTCAATCAAACATTCTAGAACATTTGTGTTCTATATATATGTAGTTGATGACGGGGTCCAGTAGGAGAAAAAGACGGTGAAGAAGGAGAAGAAGGAGAAGAAGAAGAGCCCATAAAAAGAATTGCGGAGGGCAGTAATACGCCACGATGCGTCTACACTGCCGGAAATTCAAATAAGAAGAAGAAGAAGAAGAAGAAGATCTCATTGTGCATCTTTGAACAGTACTGAACAGATAGACTAAACAACATAGATTGAAGCCTGAATTTCTCAACCAAGGTGCCTTGCCTACCGTTTTGCTGTGGAAAGGTGAGTGTCCACAACGGCTAGCTAGCTGTTCTACTTGAATACTGAATGTTAATATTGAATCAGACGATATTGAATACTGAATGTTAATATCAGACCATATTGAATACTGAATGTTAATTCAGGTTGACAGTTGATATCATTTGACAGTTGACAGGGGCCTGGAAAGTTGATCTAAAGGGGACATGCATTATAAATGCCTTTTTTCTGTGTTTCACAAATTCAGCCTGAGACGTTCAGAGTCACTCCGGCCCACACGCACACACGCACACACACTATTGTCACCTGTGTGTCGTTGCGCTCTGGTTAGTGTATCTGTAGTAGAGCGCTGTGTAGGCTACATCATCTGGATGGACTGTTTCTGTGCGAGCAAGCATGCATACTATGGAATTTAATCCTGCCGGCGCCACTGCCGGCCCACACACCGGCCCACACACCAGCCCACACACCGGCCCACATACTGGGCCACATACCGGCCCACACACCGACTCAAACACTGGCCCACACACCGGCCCACATTAGTGGCCCACACACCGACTCACACACTGGCCCACACACCGGCCCACATTAGTGGCCCACACACCGACTCACACACTGGCCCACACACCGACTCACACACCGGCCCACATTAGTGGCCCACACACCGACTCACACACTGGCCCACACACCGACTCACACATCGGCCCACACACACCGGCCCACATTAGTGGCCCACAAACCGACTCACACACTGGCCCACACACCGGCCCACACACCGGCCCACATTAGTGGCCCACACACGACTCACACACTGGCCCACACACCGGCCCACATTAGTGGCCCACACACTGACTCACACTGGCCCACACCGGCCCGCCGTACAGACCATGTAGCCTGGGCGATGACTGAAATCTCTAGAAAGAGCTAGTAGGCTATTTTTAAGCATCTTTCTGTGTACATTTTCATTTTTACATCTAACTTTTTCAGCCCTACCCTACCAAAGTGGGCCGATCGGAGTGGACTAAATGGGCCAGTCGAACCCCCCATAAGAAAAAAATTACAAAAATAAAAAAATATATATATATTTTGGACCAGCCCACTTTACTTCCGGCCCATCGGGATTCGTCCCGAACGTCCCGATGGCCAGTCCGGGCCTGGCGTGCCACCTTGTAGTGGTGAGGTGCAATAATCTAATATCTGTATTGGTGCTTCCCTCGTTTAGTTTGGTATCTGTCCCATATCCAAAACCACTTATATCCCTCGTTCATAAATAACTTGTGTTAGCAGGACAAGTTACAGAGCAGCTTGTTCAGTGCTGTGCTGTCGTTCCCCCTGCAAACAACAAACTGTTACTTACTATCCCTGTCTACCTGCATCCCACAGCAGGCAGGGACGCTAGTTTCAGACAGCTTCACATGGTCTCTACGGTAGAATCAGAAGCGACATGTCAGTTGTGTAGTGCATTTTGTAATCGTATAATGTCATGGTGTTACTTTCTTGCAGATAACCTCGTCTTTAAACCAGCTACTTAAGCGATCATTGGAAGCACTGCAAAGATGCCCAGGGAAGACAGGGTCACGTGGAAGTCCAACTATTTTGTGAAAATTATCGTAAGTATAATTTACACACTTGAGGGGAAATTTGCACTTAGAATTTATGCCATACCTGCTTTGACAACCAACGCCAAACAAACTTTTTTCACAACCTCTTTAATCGCTTGTCAAGAGTTTGCCTCAGAGTGCAGGATAAGTTACAGAGCAGCTTGTTTCCTGTTTCCTTCTATCCCTGTCTGCCTGCATCTCACGACAGGCAGGGACGCAGGTCTCAAACACTTGAATGTACTGAGTGCACACTCGAGCTTTAATAATTTTTTTTTTTAAATTCACAATACCAATATTTTGACTTCAATACAAAGTACCATCACGATCAGGGGCGTAGCTGGGGGGGGGGGTAGCTTAGGATGATTCCAACGGCCCAGCACTGAGGGGGGGCCCCCAAATTTTTTTTTTTTTTTTTTTTTTTTTACTAGACATCACTCAGGTGTATTATTGATGCTCTCATTGATACTATGTTTGTTTCTGAAGTGTGTGTGTGTGTGTGTGTGTGTGTGTGTGTGTGTGTGTGTGTGTGTGTGTGTGTGTGTGTGTGTGTGTGTGTGTGTGTGTGTGTGTGTGTGTGTGTGTGTGTGTGTGTGTGTGTGTGTGAGATATATAGAGAGAGAGGGGGGGCTTTGGTAGACTATTGCATTGGTCCATTCATTGAAGATGAACGCAATGCGACATCCTTTACTAGGCTCACCCACCAACAGTGCAGGTGCTGAACTGCTGATCCGAATGTATAGGTAAAAACCATATTATGCGTTTTCATCAATAAAAAAATTGCCAAAAAAATTTCGCTTGCGCGCTTACGCGCGCTCGCATACACTGGGGGTCTACAAATACATTCTTTCATGGGGCCCAGAATCTGGAGCTACACCCCTGATCACGATATTCAATAGAGAAACCATACTTGAAACTGATCATACAGATTCTATACTCAACCTAATGGTTGATAAACGATGTCTACAAAGGTTGATCACGTTTTCTAATTCGGAGCTACATTTTCAGTGGGTGTACCATTCTGCTGGCCATCTGTCTGACACTATTTAGAGACCTTAGTTTTAGAAGTCTCATGCACCTCTTGAATTGTAGTCTAATTTAAAAATGATAATGATTCAATCGGACTCCTCAAATAGCTAGCTAAAAACATTTGTTTTGGTATTCAAATTATTTTAATATGCTTGTTAGGGTTGTCACGATACCAAAAATTTCGTTTTTCGATACTATACCAATATGAACTTCGATACTATACTAATACCGGTATACCGTGCAACCCTAATGCTTGTCTTAAACGTCTTTGAATGTGCCGATATCTCTTCCCGTTCTGTTTACAGCAACTGCTGGATGATTACCCAAAATGCTTCATTGTGGGAGCCGACAATGTGGGCTCCAAGCAGATGCAGACCATCCGCCTGTCCCTGCGTGGCCGGGCTGTGGTGCTGATGGGCAAGAACACCATGATGCGCAAAGCCATCCATGGTCACCTGGAGAACAACCCTGCCCTGGAGAAGTGAGTTGTGGCCTTTTCCTCAGTGGTTGTGTCCTCCAGGCCATTGGGTCTCAACTTTTTATTGACCAAGGCACCCTGTAACTCCCCACGGCACCCGACTCATTACAGAAAAATAACCTGTTTTGCAACATGTCAGAACTTAAAGGGGAACTATCTTATAAATGGATTGGAGCACAGTTGCCACAGACACACCTGCATAAACGAAAGTGCATCTACTGTAAAGTGAACAGATTCAACACAATTCCTACTGTACTTGTAAGACGTGGATGCAATATATAACATTATGCTTCTCTTTTCGCTGGGCATGCTACCTAATTTACCCAAAGAAAACGAACGTTATAGCTCGCTAACGTTATAGCTCGCTATAATGTCATAAATGACTACTAACTAACGTTACTGTTACTGACTGTTGTTAGACAGTATACATTACCCACCACTCAGAAACAACTTGAAGCCCTCCCTCAATCTCGTCTTCATTGTAGTCTGGGTCACTCTCCGGATCAAAAACGTATGCTTGCGCCATGTTTGTGTACGAGTTCACTTTTGCACGCGTATGGGCGGAGCTACAGGTGGGGGTCTCTCTCTCTCTCTGTCACTCAAATCGCATTCCGAGTATGGGCGTGGCCAAGCCTCAAAACGTCTTAAAATGTTGAGGTAGACAAATGCTGTTTTTGAGTACTTGATTAGAAAGGGAAAAAAATGATTTAAAAAAAATTAAATAAACCTTATATGTGTTCCATAAACTCACAGGAATTGTGTAAAAGTGCCCAAATAGTGAAAGAAATAGTTAAATAGGTCCCCTTTAATCTATAAACGAAACGCACCATAATCCTGTTTGTAGCATATTTAAAACTGAGTCACTATTTTCAGAATTAAATTCCACTCCTGTTAACTCCATTGGCACAGTGCTGTAGTGTGGAGATGGATCTAGCAACGTGAGACTGCTGTGTTAGATTCTGCTTGTTAATCGTGGACTTTAGTGGCCAAACTAGCATCTGATGCGGTGGAGAGCTGAACGGATCCCAGACCGTCGTAGTCTTCTTCATTGTCTGTGATCATTTGGAACAAAACACTCATGCACCTTGTGCTTGGCAACAAGTTGTTAAACCGTATTTGTGACGTAAATAGTATACACTCAGTATAGCGATATGCCGTTTTAAATTAACTGATAGTCAAAATGAGTTTATAAGCCGAATAAACAAAGTATTTTCACTCCATATCAAATACCATTATTGGAGCTTTCCTCGTTCATAAAATGTTCAAGTAGTTTGTTTATGTAGCAGGACAAGTTACAGAGCAGCTTGATCGGTGCTGTGCTGTCGTTCCCCCTGCAAACAACAAACTGTTACATACTATCCCTGTCTGCCTGCATCCCACAGCAGGCAGGGATGCTAGTTTCAGACAGCTTCACATGGTCACTCTATGCTAGAATTATAATGTTGATCTGTTGTGTTCCCAGGCTTCTGCCCCACATCAAAGGAAACGTGGGCTTTGTCTTCACCAAGGAGGATCTGGCTGAGGTCCGAGATCTGCTGCTGGCCAACAAGGTGAGTCCAGAGACTCCAAGTCCTCGCTGCCTGTATGAGCTGCACAAAGGGCCACATTGGCCGCTTTACTGCACCACCTTTGGAGACTGCAGCAGCAGCAGCAGCACCACTGGGCCGGTAGCTTGGCGGTGCATCATGTGTAGATCACACTAGATTTGAGCAACTTCAACTAAGCATTTCCTGGTTGAGATCGGAGTGCTAAAATGGGCAATAGCGAACTTTAACACTTTGATTGCCTAAGGTTAAATTCATGATATACCATCCGTTGCCAGCTCTATTTAACATGGAGAAGTTCCCCTTCTTTGCAGGGCTATAACTTTTTAAATTCTATTGCTAGATTGCCATTATTAGGGCCCATTCAAGGTCCTATATGTATTGTTCATGGTGTAGCAACGTTAAACTTTTTCATTCACATATTCATACTAAAATATGATCTAAAGTATAAGTATGTTTTCATCTCTTTCTGCAGCTTTCTCCAGAACGTGATTTATAGCCCCAAATACATTATATTGATGATGAAATACAGTTTGGTAGGAATCTGTGCGAGATAAAAAATTTCAATTGGACGTACTTCTAGAAGTTTCTACGTATCATCTGATATTGACCGGATGGGCGGGGGATCGTTTATAATTCTGTGGGCAACGTTTTACCATTCATCTAATGTGGGTCAAATGTTCATCATAGCAGTTAGTGTCGAACACGGTAATATTACACGCTAAAACTCACCCCAGTCTCCGCGGGCCATTGGGCGATCAGCGTGGGGTAGACAGTTTTCCATTATGGGATGTTGAAATACCCGGTCCATTTCCAAATTGTATAATAATATATACGTCCAAATCATGTTGTTTTTTCGAGTTATTTGCAGCGATCGATGTTCACTGTGTGAAGACTGAGTCTCTCTAACATTAGCGAGTGCCCGGACCACATATGGAGTGAGTCCTGCCGGGTTAAAGGTAACATCCGTTTTTTCGATCTGCCGATCGGCCACCAGATGGCGGTCTTGAACCGCTAGAGGATTGAGAGGAGATCACACTTGTGTCTCAGGGCCCCGGAAAGGAAATATGATTCCGATCACAGATTTTTGAAATATTGATATCAAAGACGAGTTACGGCGTCTTCGGCAACTTGAGTATGGCGGGGAAGGACGCCTAAACTCGTCCTTTGGCAACTAAAGTGTTAAATACTTAACCTTCAAAATATGAGATCGTTATGATTGCTTAATATTGATGTAAGAGATTCGCGGTTTAAATTTATTAGTTGGTATTTCAACTACAATTCAAGGTTCACTGGCATTTATGGCATCTTTTCTCTCCAGCCCCACACAATCTGAGACCATGAACCTGACGTCTTGACCAATCGCCATACACTTGCATCACTCGTGTCTGTGCTGCGATCGGCCCTGCCCTCAGATGAGGGCTGAAATTCCAGAAAAACATGGTGTTAACAGAATTCGGCTATAGGGCGACAATAATGTGGTCGAGGCATGGTTTCTATCTTGAGCCTTAATCGGCGTGGTTTCTTTTATTCACATGGAAAGCAGTAGTTCTACAGGTCTTCTCTTACTGAGAGACATGGGGGGAGAGAAAGAAGTGGGAGGAGACATCTACCTTTATACTCGCCACATGGTGGTGTACCTGAGTGGCTCCGCCTAGAGCGCCCTCTAGTGGAAACAGATATATATGCAGCTAGACAGTTACTGGTGGAGACAGTTATATATGCAGTTAGACAGTTAATAACAATCCTACACAGAACCTCTGACTTCAACACATGGTCCTCAGTTCCTGCAGTGCGAACACAACAAAAAGGGGTACTTCCACTAACTGTTCTGAACTAAAAACGGCTAGCGTTATCTTCACTTATTATAGTCTCTTTGGTGAGACCAAGGACATCGCTTGGAGACATTTGCACTTAGAATTGATGCCATAACTGCTTTTCAACCAATGACTTGTCAAGAGTTTGCCTCAGAGTGCAGGATAAGTTACAGGGCAGCTTGTTCGGTGCTGTGCTGTTGTTCCCCCTGCAAACAACAAACCTGTTTCCTTCTATCCCTGTCTGCCTGCATCTCACGACAGGCAGGGACGCAGGTCTCAAACACGACACACCGGTCACTATTGTACTTCTAGGCGGGGACTACAGGTTTCACTGCACAATCGGAGGAATAAAGTGTTGATTGAAAAGCGCGTGCACAAATCTGTTGGTCTGGTACTTGTGCTTTTAGTTATTATGTTTGTTTTTACTACTTTTTTTACTACAGTCTATACTCTGCGCAAGGCTGTAAAACTTGCAAAACGGACATATGCTGATAAATTGGAGACACAAATGGCACAAAAAGAGGCTTATGGCGGGGACTGAGGACAATAACTGACTACAAAGTCAACGCCCCCTCAATTGGGAGCAACGACGCCTCTCTCGCGGACAAACTCAAACCAAACCATCTGGGCCTCTCTCTCTCACAGACCATCTGGGCCTCTCACGGACCATCTGGGCCTCTCGCGGACCATCTGGGCCTCTCTCTCTCACAGACCATCTGGGCCTCTCACGGACCATCTGGGCCTCTCATGGACCATCTGGGCCTCTCTCGCGGACCATCTGGGCCTCTCACGGACCATCTGGGCCTCATGTCAAGGTCACAGAAACAAATTAAAAAAAAAATTATTGGGATTTTAAAATCAGCTAAAAGCAAGAGTATAAAATATGTCTTGAGCTGTGCTTTAAAGCTATCCACAGAGGCTGCCTGTTTTATATGTAGTGGGAGATTATTCCACGCCGTCGGCCCATAGAAACAAAAAGCTGCTTCGCAATATTTTTTATATTTCATTGTAGGCACTTCGAGCAGGTCCACACTAGAGGACCTGAGGGGGCGGTTTGGAACATATCTATGTAAGCAGTCGCAGAGATAAGATGGTGCCAGACCATTAAGAGCTTTAAAAACAAGCAGGAGAATTTAAAAATCAATCCTAAAGACAACCGGGAGCCAATGAGGTGAAGCTAAAACTGGAGTAATATGTTCCCTCATCTTAGTTCTAGTTAAAATTCTGGCTGCCGAATTTTGGACAAGTTGTAATCTGTCAGTTGTTTTCTTTGGAAGGCCAGAATAAAGTGCATTACAATAATCAAGCCGAGAGAAAACAAAAGCGTGGATTAGAGTTTTTGCATCATCCAGGGACACATCTAATTCGTGCAATATTTCTAAGATGAAAGAAGGCAATCTTCGTGACATGATTAATGTGTGTATTAAAATTCAATTCAGAATCAATAATAACCCCCAGGTTCTTTACTGCAGTGTTATTTTCTACGTTCAGGTTACCCAGTCTACTTTTTATAAGTTCTCTCTGCTCACTAGACCCCACTATGAGAACTTGTGTCATTAAGTCCTGTGCTAACCAGCTAGCCCCTGTGTTCACCGCCATATTTAATCGTCAGTGGTCCCTGCCTGCTTCAAGATGTCTACCATCATCCCTGTACCAAAGAAACCCTCCCCAACATGTCTCAATGACTACATACCGGTGGTACTCACCTCTGTGGCCATGAAATGTTTCGAGAGGCTGGTCAAGCATCACATTTGTGCCTCCCTCCCCAGTGATATGGACCCTATGCAATTTGCATACAGGCCAAACAGGTCCACTGACGATGCGGTCTCCCAAGTACCTCTCTCACCTTGACCGCCAGAAGGGGGGCTATGTGAGACTGTTGTTCATTGACTACAGCTCAGCGTTCAACACCATAGTCCCCACCAGACTGGTGGACAAGCTGATCGAGCTGGGTCTGAGCTCCGCTCTGAGCGCCTGGATACTGGACTTTCTGAGTGAAAGGCCCCAGGCGGTTAGGGTGGGGGGTCAGACCTCCAACACCATCACCCTGAGCATCGGGTCCCCCCAGGGCTGTGTTCTGAGCCCCCTGCTGTACTCACTATACACACACGACTGTGTGGCCAAGTTCAGCTCCAACTCCATAGTGAAGTTTGCGGACGACACAGTGGTGGTGGGGCTGATCTCGGACAACAACGAGAAGGCCTACCGGGAGGAGGTTGAGGTACTGGAACGCTGGTGCCAGGACAACAGCCTGCTCCTGAACATTGGTAAAACCAAGGAGCTGATCGTGGATTTTAGGAGGAGACAGCAGGAGACACACACACCACTGAGGATAAACGGGGCTACCGTGGACAGGGTGAGCAGCTTCAAGTACCTGGGGGTCCACATCTCAGAGGACCTGACATGGACAACACACATAGACTCAGTCGTAAAAAAGGCGAAGCAGCGCCTCTACCACCTGAGACAGTTAAGGAAGTTCAGAGTATCTGGGAAGATACTCCAGTCCTTCTACTCCGGAGCTGTAGAGAGCATCTTGACTGGAAACATCACTGCCTGGTATGGCAACAGCACGGCACAGGACAAGAAGGCACTACAGAGAGTGGTGCGCTCAGCCGAGCGTACCATGGGTATTGCACTACCAACCCTGCAGGTCCTATACAACAAGAGGTGCAAATCCAGAGCCTGCAGGATAATGAAAGACCCTCACCACCCCAACAACAGCCTGCTCACGCTGCTGCGGTCAGGCAAACGCCTGCGAGCACCAGTAACGAGGACAGAGAGACTTAGGCTCAGCTTCTTCCCCCAGGCCATAAGAGCCTTGAACACTGAACTCTCCGCACAAGCACACATGAGCACACACATAACACACACACTGTACACGCTCACACACTAGCAACCACTTTAACATGAGCACACACTCACTCATGCTGCACACGCTCACACTATGGACACTTTACAGAAGGAAAGATCACTTTAAGAATAGTATAGCTTGAGATCGTATAATATAACATTGTATAGCAGTGTACATAAAGACCCAGTGCCTCATCCGTAGCTAACAGTGTACTGTACTGCACTGCCACAGGACCTAGTATGTCCTACCATGCTCTGTAAATAGCTCATGTACAGATACCGATATGCCTACTTTGTTTACTTGTTTATTGCACTATGTCGCTCTATTGGTCGGACTCTTATTATTATTACTTGTACTATGCACATCGTTGCAGGCGAGACCCCCCGCATTTCACTGTATACCTGTATGCCGTGACAAATAAAACTCTTGTATCTTGTATCTTGATTGAAAAGAGCGTGCACAAATCTGTTGGTCTGGTACTTGTGCTTACTGTCTTCTCCATAGTCAGACAAGAAGATGGATACAGTGTCTTCTGTCTGTAGAAGGCCGGCCAGCTAGCTTAGCACAAATCAATCGAAGTGGATACGGACCACTAACCTAGCTTAAATATCTTACAAAAAGAATGGCAAACTGCAAGGTTTGTGGTCTGTATCCGCTTAATTTGTGCTAATCTAGGCTATCTTGTATCTGGATAGCTTCCCGTTTCCTCATGCACAAACAGTTTTATAGTCTGGATTCTCAATCTGCTCCGTAGGCAAAGTAGTCCACAGTAGACTTCAGCAGCTCCTATTAACTAGTGCTGGCGTGGAGCTATTCCAAGTACCCAACGTTGGAAATTCTAATACGAACCGTGTAACAAGTACCAGTTCCAACACTACTTTGAATGAAACATTGTTTATGCACAGGTAATATGTTCACTATTATGTAAGGTTTATCCCTGGTTTTATTCTTCCTAGTGAACCTGCTCCTCTGTCCCTGTTTTCCAGGTGCCTGCTGCTGCCCGTGCCGGAGCGATGGCCCCCTGTGGGGTGACTGTGCCCGCCCAGAACACTGGTCTGGGTCCTGAGAAGACCAATTTCTTCCAGGCTCTGGGCATCACCACAAAGATCTCAAGAGGAACCATTGAAATCTTGGTGAGTTTGGAAATGCCTCAGGCTTGGGTGTACCTTCCTGCAAGGGGATATACCTCGTTTAAGACACCCTCGTGAAAGTGCTACATGTGCCTATGTACGTCAGTGTTTCTCTTTGCACTCTGGATGTGCATATTTGTTTGAACAGCTTTCATGAATGTAAAATGCTTGCTGATGTGAACTCCAGCACCTTTTAGTCTTGAACCAGCAGGATAAGTTACAGAGCAGCTTTGTGTGGTGCTGTGCTGTCGTTCCCCCTGCAAACAACAAACCTGTTTCCTTCTATCCCTGTCTGCCTGCATCTCACGACAGGCAGGGACGCAGGTCTCAAACACGACAATCAGTCACGCTTTCTAGACGGTGATGGAGCTAATCTAGCTTCCCTCTATAGACCACATGTGCCAGGAAAATGGTTGATTAAATGCAGATCCTTTTAAAAATGTTTAGCCCCCCTAAAATGGGGTCGCTTGTCTGAAGGTAACGTGTGACACAAACTAGGTAAAATGTTCTGTAGGATGCAATTGAGTATCTGGGTGGTATAACTCATGTCTTTCTCGCCTTCCCCTCCCCCAGAGCGACGTGGCTCTGATCAGGACGGGGGACAAGGTGGGCGCCAGCGAGGCCACGCTCCTCAACATGCTCAACATCTCGCCCTTCTCCTTCGGCCTGAACGTCCAGCAGGTGTACGACAACGGTAGTGTCTACAGCTCTGAGGTGCTCGACATCACCGAGGCTGCCCTGCACGCCAGGTTCCTCCAGGTCAGTCTGTCACCCCCCCCCCCCCAGTACAGTGCAGGATAGTTACAGGGCAGCTTTGTTCGGTGCTGTGCTGTCGTTCCCCCTGCAAACAACAAACCTGTTTCCTCCTATCCCTGTCTGCCTGCATCTCACGACAGGCAGGGACGCAGGTCTCAAACACTACTACACAGGCTTAAAAGAATATGTGCACATCTGTTCTGGTAATTGGCTCACATTGTAGATTACCCATTAAAGGGATGGTTCCGATTCTTGGAACCCTTGCCGATAAATGGCCCACGTATGGGTCTCATTGCTATAGATATGAATCTGTACGTAAAGAGCAAGTTTCACTTACCAACAGGTTCATGTGCCTATTGATAATGGTAGCTTGCAAACTAACTAGGCGTTTGTTATTGAAGATGTGATCCACTAGGATGTGGAGACCAGTGTTTTTGTTATTGAAGATGTGATCAGGATGTGGAGACCAGTGTCTGACCTGTCTTGTCCCTGCAGGGTGTGAGGAACATTGCCAGTGTGTGTCTGGAGATCGGCTACCCTACTCTGGCCTCCATCCCACACTCCATCATAAACGGCTACAAGAGAGTCCTGGCTGTCGCCCTGGAGACTGACTACTCCTTCCCCCTGGCAGACCAGGTATGACCTGACATTTATATTGTGGTATATTTAGAATCTGAGTAACTGTATTGTGAGACTTGTCAAGAGTTTGCCTCAGAGTGCAGGACAAGTTACAGAGCAGCTTTGATCGGTGCTGTGCTGTTGTTCCCCCTGCAAACAACAAACCTGTTTCCTTCTATCCCTGTCTGCCTGCATCCCACGACAGGCAGGGACGCAGGTCTCAAACACTTACTTACTTACTTACTTACTTATCCTCTTCGTCCCGGTTGGGGCATAAGGCCGCAATCATACACTGCCACTGAATCCTGTCTCGTGCTTTGGCCTGCGCTTCGTCCCAGGAAAGACCCATCTCCTTCAGCTCCATCATCACTGTTCTTCGCCAGGTGTTCTTTGGTCTACCCCTCTTTCTCTTCCCAACTGGGGTCCATCTCAAGGCAACTTTGGGTAACCTTTCATTGGGCATCCTCAATACATCTTAACCTCTGTCTCCTTATGTCAAACACGAGACACCGGTCACTATTGTACTTCTAGGCGGTGATAAGCTAGCTTCCTTCTATAGAACACATGTGCCAGGAAAACCGCTAATGAAATGCAGATATTTTTAATTCATGAATTAAATCTTCCGAAAGTCAGGCAGGTTCTATTCGTCTTGGGGGACGGGACACATCTGTCATGCAATCCAGAGATTTAAAAATGACAGAATGCTTAGAATGTATAAATTAATGCTAAATGGTATCTCCATCTCCTCCCCAGGTTAAGGCCCTCCTGGCCGACCCCTCTGCCTTCGCGGCCGTGGCTGCTCCCGCTGCGGCAGCAGAGACCGCTGCGGCAGCAGAGACCGAGGAGGGGGCAGGTGCCAAGGAGGAGGTCAAGGAAGAGTCAGCCGAGGAGGCGTCAGACGATGACATGGGCTTCGCCCTCTTCGGCTAACGTGTCACGGCGATCACGACTGTTAATGCAGAGTCTAGCAGAAGTCTGGCTTTCAATAAACGACATCCAAACGTGTCAATTTGCCTCTGTTCACTGTTTGTGTTTCACTTGATTCCTAATATGGTTATTTCAGAGTTGTGGAGCCACATTAAATGTTTGCTGAAAAAGAAATGTATTGCCCAAGTAAAGCTAAAAGTATTATAAGCCATTATTCTTAGTTTCTGGTCAGTTTGAACTCTACTGAGAACAAGGAAACTAGGAAGGATGTAATGGCTTCATGAGTGGATTTATATTGGTGCAAAGTGTGAACCTTCAGTTTGGCCGACAGTTGAATGCCATTTCGTTTTGACCGTCATTTAAACGGGTTATGTCTGAATCATCTGCAATTGATTTCATTGTCAACTAGCTAACAACTCATTAGCTCCTCATACACTCCTCTCCTTGTATATTTAGAATTTAATGCATGCTTCAATAGAATGGCACCCATATATATCTGTCACCAACCGAGCGTAGAACACCGGTATTTTTTTATCCACTTTTTCTCCTGTTTCTGTTTTTCCTTCCATCCCATTTAGTCGTTATGCCAATTCCCCCCTCCCCTTCCTGGTCATTGCGCTCATGGGTTTTTATCTTGTATCGACATGGTTAATATGACCTAATGTGCATAACTGTTAGATTTGTTATGTTTTGTCAATGGATGCTTGCGTTGTGATATTCGTTGCCAGTAAGGAGCTAATGGTTAAAGACCAATAACGTTAGTTATATAGCATTACTGGCATCGCGTCTCGCTCTTCGCCATAATGAGATATATCTTTATCTCCAGCACCTACTGTGCTTCATTAACAAAACAATGCACCCATGCACCTGACCAGGCCCCGCACCAGTGTCCTATAAGACACCGGACATGGTCACACTCCCCTTCCTCTTTTTTGTTTCCATCATGGACGCTGCAGTGCACGCCATGAACTAGTAGTTATGCAATGCAGAAGGAAATTGAACAATGTTGGGTTTTCGCCGGTGATTTTCCAGCCCCTGGAATCTTCTCGGCACATTCTAACAGCGCATCGGGCCTGTCCTGGGGGTTCCTTGTCTTCTGACAGCGGATCGAGGGACGTTGCGCGGCGGCTAGCTGTCGGGCTAGGTCGCGCACAGGTAGGGCCTGCGCTACCAGGCATCAATGCTAGCATTTGTGATCGTGAGACAACCGAGTTGTGTATTGGCGCAAGGGGCAGGATATCTGGGTAAACGTTGTTGTCATGACTCTGAGTTGGATGTTTTCCCAGCTATCCTGGAGCGCGCGGCTAATGCTAATGCTACAATGCTGGGTCACTGTTCCTTTGTTCCCCGCCGTGGGATGTCACCACTTTTTCCCTCCTCTTAACCGGTTCATTGATGAAGGTCAGTCGGTAGCTAATGTGGGGGGTTTTGCTGAGGCTTATTTACCCTTTTTATGGGTGAATGGGCTGACAACAGGTGTGCCCTGGCTTGAGAGCCAGGTATCATCGATCCTTTGCCCTGTCAGGGTTGAACGGTGTCCCACCCGGAAGCCGACGCCTGAGGGCGAGTCGGCCCGGCAGGTGGCGGTATGGGCTGATGATGTTTATACCGCCACAGGATGGAATTTAGCAGCGGCCAGTGTCATTGCTCATTTGAATGTTTTTCTGTCCACATTGGTGTCGGGTAGTGGGGCTGCAGGGCCAGCCGACGCCGAAAACATCGTGCGTGTTTTTGGAGTTATAGAACTCTTAACTCAAGCTTTAGGGAGGATCAGGATGCTATCAACTCTTATTCATAGGCATCTCTGGTTGGAGCAGTCTTCCCTTGGGGAGGAGGAAAGGTTTCTTCTCCTTAGGGCTCCTCTTTCCGCGGAGGGACTCTTTTGTCTTTCCGCGGAAACGCGGGCGGTATTTGACCTGGGCCCCACACCGCCTCGCACCATGCAGCCAGAGGTGAGAGCGCGGCCTCGTCAACGGCTGTGGCGAGGCCCTCAACCAGCGGCCATGTTTCCCCCGCCTGAGGTACCCTGGGCACAACGAAAACAGGTGACCGCAAGGCCGACAGCCTTGGCGGCCGAGGGATCGGCTACATTAGATGAGCACGCCCTAAAAAAACGTCGCCGTCTAGCTGTGTCCAGCTCGCTCTCCGGTAGAGGATGACATCTTTTCACTTTGAATCCCGTGATTGGGCAGGACCAGGAGTAAAAGTAAACAGGAGCAGAAGGGAGTGGGAACTATGACAACAAAATAAACAGGATTTGGACGGGAGTGATACATTGGTGCATCACTAATGTAAATGTTTGGTGGTTTTATATTTAACTAAGGCAGACCTCAGGGCTGTACAGCGTGCTATGAAAAAATCGGTTTGTGCGATGAATGAATTTACTGCACTAGCACCCGTGCGATAGGCATTCGGTTCATATCGATACTCTTATTTTGAAAATCCTGTGGCAAGTCTCATTTCCGCCCAAGCGCAGCTCCAGCCATAATATCTATGGCTCCGGCAGCTAGCAACGTTCGGTTCATATCGATACTCTTATTTTGAAAATCCTGTGGCATTTCCTCCCAAGCGCAGCTCCGGCAGCCCAACAACAACAGCGTGCTATGTTATGTTAGAATGCGCATTTTGCGACCAGGAAATAAGTCCCTGCCTGTTTTTCCCCGCGACGCTTCCAATGCATCTTACATGCTTTGCATCCTCACCAAAACTAACTAGTTAGCTGCTACCGGTAACTAAACTAAGCTAACCCGGGTCAGAGGCAGAGAAAACAGTGAGGAAAGGGAGGGGGCGGGGGAGCCTCAGCCTCTCTCTGTCCCTCTCTCTACGTCAATGATTTTAAGTAGGTGAGGTCAAAGTTCAAGTTAAAGTTCAAGTTTCTTTATTTGTTGTCATACAGAAGTACAGAATACTTTTATACAAAATGCTTCTTTCTGTTTGGAGGAGTTTGATAGCATTTACTGAGGATGGCCAGATAATGTTGATATTTAAACATAACAAATATAATACATAATATATTTATACATGATCATGCAACATAAAAAGAAATTAGGAACTGTTTGGGAGAGGAAGGTAGGGAGGGGTTTTAGGTTGTGTGTTGTGAGTTCCAAAATGTTATTTCAAGTTTAAAGCTCAATATATCAAAACGTGGCACTTTACAGTGAACAGGAGGTCTATTTGTATTAAAACAATAGATTGTTGGCGGTTAGGTGGCCGAGCGGAGATTGCGTTCGTCACCAACCCCGGAGCTGTGAGCTGGATTCGCCTGTTCGAATCCAGCTCACAGCTCCGGGGTTGTCACCAGCTTGGCTGGCCGTCTGCACTAATACAATTGGCTGTATTAGAGGGTGGGAGAAGCTGGCGGGGTGGGTCCGGGTCGTTGTAAACAGCGACTCCTACAGTTCGGTCGGGGCGCCTGCTAAGCGCGGATAGGACTTGAGGGGGATAGTGTGGTCCTCCCACACGCTACGCCCTCTCGATGAGAATCCGCGCTGCCAGGTGAAAAGAAGCGGTGATTGGCTGGACGTGTGTCGGAGGAAGCACGTGGTAGCCTCCACTCTCCCAGATGATCTGACTGTGGGGGGTAAGTGCGCAGCGACCAGGAAGGGACTGGGAATTGGCATACGACTAACATTGGGATGGGAGAAAATCGGAGGAAAATGGAGGGGGAAAAAGATCAAAAAAAAAAAAAAAAAAAACAATAGATTGTTTTTAATTTAAATGTCTGCAAGAGCTAAATTAATTTCTTTCAAATAATATTTCCGTTAAATTTTTTTGAGTTGATCTAAATGTTACTGATTGTGTTGAATGGGCTTATGATATCGTCTCATATCGATTGCAGGCACCTTTGTGATATTGGCAAATATCGTTGTCCAAAGAATCGATATCATATCGTATCGTGATGAAACTAGTGATTCCCACCCCTAGTAGAGTCCATACATCCAACACCAAATCCCATAATTCCTTACACGTAACGTGTCTGGCTGTGTGACGTCAACTTGTCAGCATGAAAATGACAGCCAAACATGGCACTGCAACTAAATAACACAAAACAATAGGCACATTTGTGACTGTTACAAATATAACACGTTTTATACTTGTTCTACAAGATTTTGGCCTGTGCTACAAAACTATCAACCTCTGTAGCACCAGTGCTATGTGCAAAAAAGGTTAACGTATAGCCCTACAGACATGATGTGACCCATGTGTAGCACCCTGAAAATATGGCTATTATTCAGAAGTGCTGACTTGCCTTTTATCTCCCCTGGTGCACCAAGACATACTAACTCGTTCCCATTAATATTCCCTCGAACAATGACGCGGACTTCTCCTTCTTCTACCGGCTGGAATATGGATTATGAACAGTAACACTGGGTCATATTCTTTCATCCAGTGCTTCCCTGTGGGGCTAGTTGGCGGTACCAGCAGGGGGCGCGGTGGCAGGCAGAGAGCGTACGAGAGAGACGGGAAAGGAAGCAAGCCAATGGAGACGGAAGGGGGGAGAACGAGCCTCTTTGAGTTTGGACTTGGATGTGATCGGTCATGTCTCGACAGAGCCCCCGTTGTGGACCACACGGGCGAACGTATTGAACTTGAGTATATGACGGGTTATCCCAGAAGTACCCGTGATAGTGCGTGAGTAAGAGAAACTGAACCCAAGGACTAACGTCCATAGATAGCGTGTTATAGTAGCAGTGTGTGCGGTATATTTTGCATGCTGCTAACGGCTATATTGACTCCAGTATACACCGAGCGCGAGGCGCTGAAGAGACCGGTGGTGTAGCCAGCCACGTTGCGCAACAGTATAACCGTGTAGCAGGTGGGCTGTTTGGGACCCAGAGAGTAGCTTCAGTTTAGGGTAGGGCCAGAGTATTGCTGCGCGTCAACCCAGCGCCGGCCGTCAACAACTAGTCTTCGCCGGCGTCAACGTCTGCTCTGCACCGGCTGTCTTCAGGCCAGCACGGGAGTTCGTCCCGACCAGCAGAGGTCGCCATCATCCAGCACGCGCCCTCAGCCCGCTACTGCCCCTCTGCTCCAGCCCCGCTTGCTAGCGCCTGTGACGAGAGCGTTCGACGCCATCTTGCTACCTGGACGGTGGTGGCGCGGCGAGGCCGCCATTTTGGTTGAGTACAATAGAGCTTCGATGCTCCGGAAATTACACAGTACACAGTGTGATGCGGCCTACGGGTGAAGCTAACGTTGCTAAATCCAGTTCATAGGGGTACCCCATACACATTATATGCCGGCATTAGTATAGGACTTTTGTTTTGGTACAGTGGGCCCACATTTTTGATTTCCTTTGAGTGTGATAACGTGTGGTTCTTGAATAATAATTTCCCATTCAATTAACCCTTTCCCTGTGGGGAGGTTCTAGACCTGTGACTCCATAAGTAAAGCCTTAGAGAGGTATTGTACATGGAACTGACCCAGACGTGGGTGATGAGTCAAACACATTTGAAGTATATTATCCCTGGTAAGAACCCAGAGGTGGGTGTATAATATAGGTGGCTATAAGGTGTTGAGTTACAATCTGAGTAATAGTAGGAATTCATTCTAGTTGACTATCCCTATTAAATCTTTGTAACTGAACCGTACCAATTAACATAAAACATTGAATGGGGTTCTGTGTGCGTGTCCCTTCCTGTGCCCAGTCTTAACCATTTTGGTGTGGGTAACGTTACTGCAAATAACCCCTTCCTATTCAACCTTCCCTTTCTTACTGTAAGGTTTCTAGTGTCACTGAGAGAGGGTACTGCTTGCGGGGGGAACCAAGTTATTTATTTACAATTCAGTCACTAGGTGTGGGAGGGTTAAAGGAGTAATTGGGGGAAGTGAGAGCGTGTTGGGGAGTACTGCTGACCGCCCTGGAAAGGAGAGGAAGACCAGAGTACCAGACCAGGTTGGTAAATCCCGGGCCCCATCCACTCCCACTGCCAGCCTCCAGTTGATGCTCCAGACCCAAAGACGGAGGTGCAGTTAGCCAGAGATCTACTGTGTCTCGCTACCCAGTGACTGTGCACACCCCTTCCCACGAAGCAGGGATAATCCACCCTGCTACACATGTACTGCATATTTTATACTGAGGAAGAAAAACAGAGCAGGATTGGTAAACGGGAGTGGGATGGGAGTGGGATTCTATAAAAGTTTGGCTCGGGATTGGGACGGGATGGGGATCAGTCCTCTGTGGGAGTGGGAGGGAGTGGGATTTTTTTGAAACTCTCACTTGGGATTGGGATGGGATGGGATTATTTCTGTGGGAGTGGGAAGGAGCGGGAGTCAAAATCCACTCACATGTCAGCCTCTACTCTCCGGTCACCCCCCCCCCCCCACCACCCCCAACATCAGCGGGATAAGGGCTCTGATTTGTTTCCTTTGGTTGCGGGTCGCGTGCCTACAATGAAGCGCAAGCGGCTCCACGTTTCGCTTCTCATGGGGACAGGGGCTGACACCCAGTTGATGGCTGAAACTGGGTCTGTCCGTGAGAATGTTGTGCTGTCAAGCGGCTCCCACACCACACGTTCGGCGTCTGTGTTTGGTGAGCCTGGTGTTACGTCTGTCAACTACAAAGGTTGTCAGCAGGGGGGCTCGAGACCTCTTGAGGCAAACAGCGCGGGTTCCCCCGACCTCGAGGTGTTCAGTGGGGGAGCTTTTGTCACCCAGTGTGATGTCAGCTTCCCCCGTATCAAACCGGCCCTTTCTGTTGGGGTCCCACCTTGGGTGCGATTGCCTCATTGGTAGTATCAGGGTGCGGTATCCCAGCTCCACGAGACGCCCTGCTTGCGCAGTTGGCGAGTCCAGGGTTGGCAACGCACAGCAGGTGGGACCGGGCCGCCTATCTAATCATCACATATGGCTACAGCAGTGCCATATGTCGAGGTGGATGGAGAGAACGCTGAGGCGGGGACTTGTGTTTACACACCCCCACCCGTTTTCAGGTTTGGTACAGACCCTATTGTCAGGGTCACCAGCAGTGACAGCTCTGGCCGACGAGATCCAATCTCTGTGGGCGAAGCAAGCCATCGTCGTGGTCCATTTGACAGACAGTATTTCTAGTCCAACATGTAAAAAAGAGTTTGTTTCTACACACTGTAGTTTGTAGTTTATTACACGCTAAACATCGCCCATTTCCAAAATAATCCAGTCTTTTTCCATAGATCGCGAGATAAGACGCGTTATATGCAATAATCCCAAATCGTTCTGGTTGATCCCCTGAAACCCCAAATACTCTACCATGTACACATGTGCCTTCACAAACTCATCAAGGGGGGGGGGGGGGGGGGGGGTAGTCTTACCCTGAAAATGCGATCGTTAGAAAAGGCTTGGTTTAGGTACGGTAAAATAGGACACTGTGATCGTTACAGAAACATGTTTCAGGTTCGGTAAAATAGACATAGGGTTCCTTACCTTAGCCAGAAGGTACTCCAAAAAGAATAATTACAATGATCCCATCGGCGATTGCGATTACTTGTTTATATGTAATTACACGTGTTTACGGGAAACTATAGGTTTTGAGGCGAGCAGATCTCCTAGCGATTGCTCTGCAAGAGCTCCTCCCCCTCAGACCTAGTATTGACAGTCCAGTTCAGACTGTCTCTACTGATCCCTTTCTATCAGAGTTCAAAGGTAGGCGATACTGCCACCTGGTGAGATTCGATCGGCATTGCAATTCCAACGTAGTCAAACGAGCCAGGGACACCTAGCGTGATCCGGATGAACGTTTAGAACGGGATCAAAGGGAAAATATCAAAGGATCCAAACCTTCATCTCAATTCAGATTCAGATTCAGTTTTATTGTTGCATCTTTGTCATATCCACATACAAAAAGAGCAAAGTTCTTGGGTCTTGCCCCCTCGACCTACAGCATGTCAATAAAATACACAATAGAACAATACATACACAAAAACACAATAAAAACCAGCATAATAGTGATGTATGAAAAAGTGACAGTTCTGAGAGTGGTTGATATAAAAAGTGCAACAGTAGAATAAAATGTACGTAAAGTACTACTTAAAATACTAAATACATAAATACACACAATAAACTAACTAACTACATTGCTCTTGACTTTTTGTTTATAATGTCTTTTTCATTATGATTGTTCTGTTTGACGGAGCTTGATATTGTGATTTGTTTGGAGGAATGTGGAGAATACATGTTCAAAAATAAACTTTTTCATTCATTCATTCACACAATAAAATCATAATTTCTAGATAGTGTTCATGAGTCTGATGGCTTGATGGTAGTATGAGTCCTTGAACCTGCTCTGAGGCTGCGGTAACAGCAGCAGTTGGAACAAGCTGTTGTTGGGATGGCTGGATCTTTTATAATCTTCCAAGTTCCGGGCCTTGCTAATGCACCGGTTGTTGTAGATGTCCTGTATACAGGGGAGCTCACAGCCGCAGATTTTCTGAGCTGTCTTAACAACTCTCTGTATTGCTCTGCGGCTGTGAGCAGTGCGGTTCCTGTACCAAGCTGTGATGCAGTCGGTAAGGACACTCTCTCGGTGGTGCCCCTGTAAAATGCATGCAGGATGCTAGGCCCCATGCCAAACTTTTTGAGTCTTCTCAGGTGGAAGAGGCGTTGTTGGGCCTTCTTCACCACCTGATCTGCATGGGTGTCCCATTTCAGGTCCTCGTGATGTTGACTCCAAGGAACCTGAACTGGCCCACTCTCTCCACAGCAGCACCTCCAATTGTGATGGGGGCCAACTCCGTCTTCCTGCCCCAATTACAAGCAATCTAGACAGCATGCATGGTTGATATTTGCCATTTGCCTTTATTTCTTATATTTTATGAAGCACAGTGTGCACTCAATGATTATTTTAAATTTTCTGCACAGAAAATAAGCCAAGGCCAATTAGTAAAAATAAATCATTCATTGTATAAGTTCCCTCCCGCAGACCTGAACACCACACAAGGGGTTAAGCCTCAAACGGCCAGTGAAACATCGACGTAATGTGGTGCTTTGTGTGAGAGAAAAGCAGTGAAACCTGAGCGAGCGTGAAGGTGGAGTGAGATCAGGGAGAGAGTGTGAGCAGGGTGCAGGGCAGTGGGGGGAGCGACTCCACCGCCGGGCGTTTCACTCTGTACTGTTGTTCCAACTCTCCGGGGTCCAGCTGGAAACCTGCCCGGCCAGAAGCCTCCGCCTCACTGTAGCCGGCCACAATGCAAGGCCACAATGAGCCTCTGCAGCGCTGTGTACCAGAACACTGTATCCCGTGGCCGGTTTTTCCTCAGCCGGGCCTGTGAGACAGGAACACAGCTTTCATGATTATGAGCATCTAAGGTTTGGGTTGAACAGCTGAAGTCGAGTCGAGTTTAAACTTGAGAGAGTTCATGCGCTGAACCTGTTCAGATGAGGAGCGGTGCATCAAAAAAGAAGGTACTGAAGAAGAAGAAGAAGAAGAAGAAGAAGAAGAAGAAGAAGAAGAAGAAGAAGAAGAAGAAGAAGAAGAAGAAGAAGAAGAAGAAGAAGAAGAAGAAGAAGAAGAAGAAGAAGAAGAAGAAGAAGAAGAAGAAGAAGAAGAAGAAGAAGAAGAAGAAGAAGAAGAAGAAGAAGAAGAAGAAGAAGAATTTGTCATGCAGCAACACACACGTGTAAGATGGAAAGCTGGACTCATTGGCTACAACCCTGTCCAAACATTTTCGCAATCGGCGAATGATTGACAGTTCCAGAGCCTCGGAAATCAGGGGTGGTAATCTGACACTCACATGTACAAAGTTGCACACCTGACATATCGGCATGTAACTCGAGAACCGCTGAACGGATTTGGTCGGGTGAGGTGGCATTCGAACGGCAACCAATAGGGCTTTAATTATATCTATTGTATGTTTTAGAAAAAATGCAGAACCGAGTCGGTAGATGTTTGCAAAGTGCCGTGTCGCGCCGGTGGGCAAATCGTCCTAAAGAGCCGTTGCATGTTAATACGGGCCGTTGCGTGTTAACTGGTTGGATTATTAATTTCACTCTCGTATCACTTGAGCTAGGTTTTCCACAGACCTCTAGCTGTCACCTTTCTGTCAGTATATTAGTCGCATATCACCTATGCTCTAAATGGTAAATGGACTGCATTTATATAGCGCTTTACAACTTATTCCTCACATTCACTCACACATTCACACATCAAATGTGTGACTATGCAAGGTGCCAACCTGCTCATCGGGAGCAGTTAGGGGTTAAGTGATCAGGGACACTTCGACATACTGCCGGGAGGAGCTGGAATCGGACCGGGAACCTTCCGATTACCAGTGTCACAATTACGGCCCGGGCCTACCTCTGTCCCCCTCCTTCCGTGCCCTTACATGGGCAGCTTCCTGTCGCAGCATTCACACGCTGTCAACTGGCAGCAATCGACGAGTGATCCGCTCATCAATCTGTTCCGATATACACTCCACGGATCCTGCCGCTCATCGTCCTAGTGTTAACTAGCCAACCTAGGTACGAGGACGTATCCTACCTTGCTGCTCTCTCCTAATATTGCCAATCCTTCGCTAACCTTTGTTCTCCCTGTGCCCAGGACAATCCACTGCTGGCCTACGCTGTCTATCGAGACGCCGCCCGCCCGGACGTTCCCGAGGAGAGCGAAGAGCGCTCCTGATACCACATTCTGCACATTCCATTGTTGTACTTTGCCGCATGGTACCTATTGGAATAAATATCCTAAAACGCCACACTCGCTCTCTCCCTGTGTCTCTGCTATTGGGTTCAGCTACCGCAGCCCCCGTAACAACCAGACGACTGCTCTACCTCCTGAGCCACTGTCGCCCCCAGTGCTTTGTAATAACATACAAACTAAGGCTACCAGTATTTACATGTATGATCATATAATTCACTTGGGCATTTGCTACTACTACTGCAACACCTTTAGACTCATGTGGATATAATTGCAGGATATATAGGCCAGTGGAGGTTTCTCTATGACAACACGTGAAACACAAATGCACTCATAATTCATAATTATTATTAATTTACATATATATATATATATATATATATATATTTTTTTTTAATTGTTATTATTTTTTTTTTATTAGAAAAATTGTCCTCTGTAAAAAAATTCCAGTGAATTTCTTTTCTTCAAAAATGGCCAAAATTGACAGCTCTGAGCAGGCCTGCACTGCAGTAATGACTGCAGTAATATTCGTGCAGAATAACTTCACAGGTTGACCCAATGTTAAATAATAAATAATAGCCAATCAAAATAGGCTATTAACTTCATCTAAGCACGGTCTGTGCAGTTAAACGCTTGCCATTGAATGGAGGATTGAATGATTGACAGCCTTGACAATCCAATAATACACGGAGGATGAATGATTGGCAGCCTTTGAAATACAATCAGAGTCTGCCTGGCAAAAATACCTGCGGAACTGCAGCTGGACTGGCTTCAGTGTTCTAGTCAAAGTTGTGTTCCATCATCTCATGTGTGCAATTTGCCTGAAGAACATTAATTTGCCTAATATAATCATTCATATTTTAAGATCTTTATTCACTTGTTCACTTATTGTTGTGCACTGCATCGTTTACTTGGATGATATATATATATTTTTTTTTATCTCAGTTGAAGACTAGTGTAGTTGTAGTTGACGTGAACGTGCCATCTTGGACTGTGAAGGCAAGCTAACTTGTAGCTAGCTACTAGCTTAGCAAGCTAGTAGTTTACTGTACACACAGTAGGCTAAATTAAACTTTGCGCCAACATTAGGACCGAAGTATAAACCAGCAACTGAGCAACATGAAGAAGTGGACTTATGCACCTGGATCAGAAAAAAGTAAGTTGTAGTGTTTGTAAAACGAAAGCCTGCTTAGCCTTGATGCTAACGTTAGCTAACTGTTTAGAGAACAATACTTGTAGTAGACTTGATTAAGGGATTGAAATGTTGTTAACTTGGCTATGTCACATATAAACACAATGTAATGTATCACGTTGGCTGCTGGCTGCTAATGCAGCCTGCATATAATATTTGCATGTGCACTGTGTTAGTGTAAATGAATGAATGTTGCCGCTAGCTTGTGGCTAGGCTAGCGTACTTTGCGGATGGCTAACGTTAGCCAGCCGAATTGTTTAGAGACTTGATTAAGGGATTGAAACGTTGTTAACTTGGCTATGTCACATATAAACACAATGTAATGTATCACGTTGGCTGCTGGCTGCTAATGCAGCCTGCAGATAATATTTGCATGTGCACTGTGTTAGTGGTGAATGAATGAATGAATGTTGCCGCTAGCTTGTGGCTAGCGTACTTTGCTGATGCACGGCTGATCTAGTGCCTCTGTGGCTCTGCTGATTTATCACGGTGAGATTCATGTGGTGGAACTTTGGTGTGCTCTTATGAATGAGAACTGCTATCTTGTCCATTGTGTGTGGGTTTGTGTCTGAAACGACCGGTGGCTTGTGTGTGTTGCGTGAGATGCAGAAGTAAACATTGCCAGGCATTGAATGAATGAATGAATGAAAACTTTATTTAACAGATTGCAGAATGGGTACAATACAGTACGGCTCAATACACACAATTGTTAAGGGGATGCAGACCGGAGAAATACGTTTGTCTTGTTTACATCAGGGTCCCCATTGTAGTTCTCGGACCGCTTTCACCCACAGTTAAAGGAGACATGACATGCTGGTTTGATGAAATGTATAGTGTAAATGAAATGAATAGTTTATGTATATTCAATAGTAGTATTGATAGTATATTAGTATGTATATTGATATTAATATTGATATTAATTAATTGATTGGTGTTGGTATTAATATTAATATATAGTGTATATTAATATTATGTTTTCATCTGTGTCCACTGACCACTGACACACAGTGGGGGATGTTTTAAAAATATAATTTAATATATAATATAATATAATAATTTGTGCTTCACCTAAGAATTTGGTCACCAGCCTCCACTGATATAGGCCATATGTATAGTATCGTGTGATTGATCACGGCCTATGTAACTGAGGGGTACAATTCCCTGACTGTATTGATAAGTATGGTATCATTAAACCACTACCGCTTGATGTACTTTAACTTCTGGCCATCCAGTACACGATATCTAAGTATGATGAACACTTTCCCACATATGAAATCAGGTCCACACAAATATAACAGTCGAAGGTTTAATATAGCAAAAGGTATATACAACATTCACTTAATTACATTTATGATTTGAATGCACTTGTAAGGCAAATGAGTATTCGTAGGCAAATCAACACTGAATGTCCAATCTCTGGTTACGCAGGAAGCAAGTATACAACCTGGTTCTTTAGGGAAACTATAGCGATGGTATTTAAGGATTATAGCGGGATACTAAAGGGGTCCTGCTGGTTGTAAGTCAGTAAGGGGGGGGGGGGGTTGGAGAGCCGTCAGCTGCATCCCATCTGGCCAACGATTCCTGGGGAGAATTCAGGTACAGAAAACAGTGCCCGCAGGATCTTGATCCACAGATGAATACACTTGGGCCCTCTTGTAGACGGTAGCTGTAGGTCCACAACGAAGGAGAAGCGAGGCGGCCTCTGTCTGGGTTGAGCGCCGTCTCACCTGGGCTCCTCTCGGGGGTAATTCCAACACTCACTGGCGTTGGCTGTTATCCGCTCCACAAATCAAAGCACCCAAAGCAAATAGATATACCATGCCGTATAGGCTCAGCAGTCGTCCGGGTAGGTAATCCAATGTGCAGGTCCACTCGTCCTCGCCCAGAACTCCTCGGATGAAAGCACCACGCGTGGTCTGCCCAGCCTGGTTAAGACTCTAGATAACGCGAGGAAACGATGGGGGTGCTGCTCACTTTAGAACTTTAACCGAACGATGCACCATACATAATAGACTATTATTACTTAATAGAAATACGTCCCACTCGACGGTACAGTGCCAAACTATGACAATTCAGCTATGAATTTACACGAGGTCTCAATGCCTATTCTGGGGCCAAAATAGGCCATACTGCACCACACGTGGGTCGTGGGTGAGGCTTCACGTCTGTTACTAGGTTGGAGGGTAAAGGACTAATGGACTAAAAGAAAGTTCTACTTTACTTGCGCCCTATTTATATGCACGGTGAACAAATAGTACCATTCGTATTTCGGTAGCCGTATTCCTACGCGGAACCGGGGCTAGTTGGGACATGTTCGTCGGCACTATTGAACTTGACTCAAGGGGCCTGTCTGCTGGCGCCAGGTTCTTGTCCAATGAGAGAATGAACTATTATGGGCTGTAGTAGACTAAAGGGATATTCAGTGTATATGTACAAAGAATATACAAGGGATATCAAACGATATACAAATACTATTAAATATATATCCATAAATAAATATATTCGGTTTAATCTGATCCTTCACAACAGCCGCCCCCTAATTAGTCCCACCTAATTAGCTAAGCAGAGACAGATTAACCGCACTGTCTACCACTCAAGGTCCGCTGTAAGGGTCAGTCAACTCACAAAGTCATGGGGTCATGGTCATCATCGATAGTGTCTGGGAGTCTTGGCAGTTCTATTAGCCTCGCCACGGGTCGTGTGTAAGTTCGCCCTTGGACGAGCACTTCAGCTGCTCGGACCTTGCCATCGGCACCGGTGATCACTTTGCTTACGCGGCCAGCCGGCCACATAGCTCTGGGTAGTGACTGGTCGATAATCATGACGACTGTTCCTTCTGTCAAATTGTCTCTCTCTTTTACCCACTTCTGGCGGGTCTGTAGAGACGGTAGATAGTGGAGTAGGAAGCTATTCCAAAACTTGTCAGCCAGTACTTGACTGTACCTCCACATTCTTCGGCCGTTCGCTTCTTCAGGCCTGTACATTGTCTGGGGTAGCGCGGGGTCCAGCCGCCCCATCAAGAGTGTGTTGGGGGTGACTGGGTCGACATCTGCTACATCACTTGAGACGTAACCGAGGGGCTTGGAGTTCAATACTCCCTCGATCTCCGTGAGGACTGTCATTAGGACTTCTTCCGCCACAGTCTGGGCCCCAAGCACGGCGTACAGGGCTGTCTTTATAGAACGTACTTCTCGTTCCCAGGTTCCACCGAAGTGGGGTGCGTTCGGGGGATTAAACTGGAAGTCAATCTGGGATGGAGCGAGGTGGGTCTTAAGTTCTGGGCCCATAGCTTGGAAGCTCTCTCTCAGCTCTCTTTCTCCGCCTTTGAAGTTTGTCCCGTGATCAGACAACAATGTAGACGGTTTTCCTTTCCGCGATGTGAATCTTCGGAAGGCCATAAGGAATGAGTCTGTGCTCATGGTTGGAAGGAGTTCGATATGTATCGCTCTGGTGGTCATGCATTTGAATACAATACCCCACCGCTTCTCGGTTCCTCTTCCTTTCTTTATATACAACGGGCCAAAACAGTCCATGCCTGTGGAGTGAAAGGGCTTGTCGCCGAGTCGGAGGCGACAGGGAGGTAGGTCAGCCATCCGGGGTATGCTGGGCTGCGCGCGCCACTTTCGGCAGTCTAGACAGGTTCGCTGGAAGCGTCGCACTGCTTCTCTCCCTTGAAGTATCCAATAGCGACGTCTGATCTCCGCGAAGACTCTCTCTGCTCCTGCGTGGTGCACATCATCGTCGTATTTCTTTATGATCAGCTCTGTGACCTTGTGTCGGCTGTTCAAGACTATCGGGTACTTAACGTCATCCGGTAGGTCGGGGGCTCTCCGCAGACGACCACCCACTCTGATGAGATTATGGGCGTCACTCTCGGGTGCCAGGTGGAGCAGTCTGCTGTCTGATGGGACGGGCTTTCCTCCCTGTAGACAGTCTAGCTCATCGGGGAACAAGTCTCTCTGGGCTCGTTGTAGTAGAAGAAGTTCTGCTTCTTCGTAGTCAGCTGCTGAAATGTCAGTGGTGGGCTGAATCTCTGGGTGGTGCCACAGGAATGTCTTTAGCTGCGCACTCTGTAGGGTGAGGCAATCATCTATGTTGGGGTCTGTGGAGGCGACTGTGCTCAATCCACAGAACATAGGTTTCTTGTTTTCAGCCTCCTCTTTACTCGCCTCCCGTGGGGTGGGCGTAGGCCACTCTTCTTCCGGGAGCTTGAGGAACTCTGGTCCGTCACTGTATATGTTGTGACGGGTGAGGTCATCTAGGGACATTCCCCGGGTGATGACGTCAGCTGGGTTGTGTTTGGTGTCCACATACCGCCAGCTTGCTGCTTCTGTTAACTCTTGAATCTCTGTGACTCTGACTCCCACGAAGACCTTGTATCTGCATGAATCAGACTTGATCCATGTGAGTACTGTCGTAGAGTCTGACCACAAGATTGTTCTTTGCACCGGGATGGTGAGTTCACGTTGGATTAACGTGGCTAGATGCGCTCCTGCTAGGGATGCGCAGAGCTCTAGACGCGGGATAGATTGTTGCTTTCGTGGGGCTATTCTTGAGCGAGCCAGGATGAAAGCGGTGTGTATCTCTCCTCCCTTCTCTTGGGCACGCAAGTAGGCCACAGATCCATAGGCTACTTCGGAGGCGTCGCTGAAGACGTGTAGATCCATCTTGCATGTCTCTGGCCTCACTGTGGGTGGGAAGTAGCTGCGGCGTATGTTGACGCCTGGGAGTGAGCGGAGTTCCGTCTCCCACTCTCTCCCTGTGGAGGCAAGGTGTGCGGGTATTGGGTCGTCCCAGCCCTGGTCCTTGTCCCATAGTGCTCGTACAATCATCTTTGCCCTGGTGGTGTAAGGTAGAATACATCCCAACGGGTCATATTGTCTGGCGAGTGTTCTGTACACACTCCGTCTGGTGGTCGGTATCGCCGTCGACCTTCCCTGCTGGAAGGTCAGGGGTTTGTGTCTATAGTGGAGCGAGTCTGTTTTGAAGCGCCAGACTAGTCCTAGTGTCATTTCTTGGGCTTCTCCTGGGATGGTCGCCATCCAGGTCTCGCTACTGGCTGCCTTGTCCGCGGGGGAGAGGCTGCGCAATACTTGCGGGTCGCTGCTGGCCCACTGCCTGAGATCAAAGCCGCCTTTGATCAGGGAGGCGCGTAGCTTGAGTAGGAGAGCCTCGGCTTCTTCTTGGGTCGAAACGCTTTGTAAACAGTTGTCCACGTAGAAACTGTTCTTCACACTGTGTCGGACCTCTTCATCTGCTGCTGGGTCCTCTGCGACGTGTTTCTGCAGTGCAAATGTAGCACAGCACGGGCTGCATGTGGTTCCGAAGGGGAGGACTTCCCATTGGTAGATGGCTGGGTGCTCATCTCCGATCCTCTCTCTCCATAGGAACCGCAGTAGGGGCTTATCCTCCTCCACTAGTCTCACCTGCAGGAACATCCCTTTGATATCCCCACTGATAGCCACCTTGTCCTGGCGGAAGCGTAGTAGCACGCCTAGTAGAGAGGGGCCGAGTGTGGGGCCGGGCAAGAGCTCTTTATTCAGATTCTGGGATCCGATCTGGTAGCTGCAGTTAAACACAATGCGATCCTTGCCGTTGTGGTGGACCTTGTGGTGCGGCACGTACCATGATTCGGTCGTCTGATCGGCCTCTTTAATGTCAATCTTCATTACGTGTCTCGCTGTGATTAGCTTCTCAATCTCAGCGCGGTACACACTCTTGAGCGGGGTCTTTGGCTAGGCGCCGCTCTGTGTTCAATAGATACCGCTCCGTAGCTTCTTTCGTGGCGTGAAAGGTGGGCATTCCCTCTCGCCTCAGGAGTGGAGTTGCGTATCTCATCACTCCGCCGACTGTGACTCTCTTTGTCCCTTGCTCGAGGAGGTTTATGGCGTAAATGTCTTCTTTAGAACGAATGTCTTTCTTTTCGTTCTTAAAGGGCATTGTCTCTAGTGTCCATAGCCTCTCGACATGCTGCAGGAGAGTGGTGTCTTCTTCTGTCACTCTGGAGTGGAGGCAGCTAGTGGCTGCTGTTCGGTTGAGAGATTTAGCGAGGGGGCCTTGTAGTGTCCATCCTAGGCGGGTCTCGACTGCTGCAGGACAGCCTCTGGGTCCTGTATGGACCCGGTCTATCGGGACTATGAGGTCTGCATGGTCGGAGCCTATCAGCAGGGTCGGGGTGGCGCCGTCTATGAGCGGGATAGGTAGTTGACGCAGGTGTACATATTTATCCATCAGTTTGGCGATGGGGTAGGTGTACTGTGATAGTCCTATTTCTTGGCTGGTGAAAGCATTTGTAATCCTATACCGTCTCTCTGGCTGCCCGCTTGCTGCGATAGTGAAGGAGACATTCTCGCCTTTTATCGTCTTTAAATCTCTTCTTATTGTCCGAATCGTCATCTGGTTCTCGCTCCCCCGCAGTCCCAGCTGGGCCGCAGCGGATGCGAGGAGAAGGGTCTTCTCTGACCCGTCATCAAGGACGGCGTAAGTGTCCATGACTTTATCTTGGTGGCTCAATGTTACACGGACTACCTTTAAGAGCACCTTGGCGCCGCTGCTGCTGGCGGGGTCAATGTACATGACACTTGCCTTTGTGCTGCTCGATGGTGCAGGTGCAGGCTTTCTTCTGTTACTGTCGTGTAGGACATCTAGGTGGGCTCCGTCACACCGACTGCACCTCTTCTTTAGGCGGCACTCGGCTGCCATGTGACTGCGCGCACATCGGTAACAGCGCCTGTTGGACTTTATCCATTGACTCACTTCTTCTGCATTCATCTTCTTGAACAGGTCACATTGTGACAGCCAGTGTTCCTTCTCGCAGTACGGGCACACCATCTTCCACTTCTCTTTTCTCGAGGGGGTACTGTGGTTCTTACTGCTCGGTACTGATTCTGATTGGTGCATGACAGTCACTGATCTTCTTCCATCGTTTACTCTCCTAGGTCCCTCTCTGGAGCTTGGTGTGCTCCGCACGAATGTATCCAAGCGTAGGCTGCTGACTTCTCTCGTCAGGAAGTCGGCTAAATCGAGGAGGGATGGTTCGGGACCGTTAGGATCACGGTGGTCTCTTTGCCGCCTAAAGCGCTCTTGTCTGGCGGGCGGCAGCTTCTCTAAAATCCTCTCGACGTTAGAGTTGGCGTATAGCTCGTGCATACCCTTTTCTCGTTGCGCTCCCAGCATCCCTACCAGGGACTGCACTTTTATAGACAGGTCATCTAGTGAGCGATTGTCTGTTGCTGGGGGTAGGCGGTCAATATGCCTTATCTCTTGGATTACGTAATCCCATATACGTCCATATCTCTGGTCCAGCGCTGCTAGAGCCGCGGTGTATGGGGTCGTAGAGGTGGCATAGGCTAGCGCTATATTGTGCGCTCGGGGTACTTTCAGGTGCTTCAGTAATATTGCATACTTGTGGCGTTCGTCAACGACATCCACCATCATTGTCTCTAAGCACATCCGGAGCTCCGTGTACTGTGCTCGATTCTCATGGGTGAAGTCTGGAAACGTCGGTGTGCCAATGTATGACGCCGTGGATGGCTGGCACATCGGTGAGCGTTGGGAGAGAGGCCTCCTAGGCGAGTCTCCTCTTGCGCCTCTCTGTGGGCTGGTACCGGCAGGGTACCATGGCCCGCTGGTCCAGGTGCTGTTCCTCGGGGCTGGTCGTGCGTCATGCTCACCCGTGAATAGAGTCGGGGGTCTGTAGCGCAGCGCCGCGGGGGTATAGCCTGGGCTGTACTGGACCTCCTGGTCCGGTGGAGTACTGTGCTGTCGTCGGGCTTGGTTCTCCTCCTCTCCCTCTTCTTCTTCTGTCAGGTCCTCTAGATCCTGTAGTCGTTTATTTAGCCTCTCCGCAGTGTATGCTGCTCCTTCCTTGTAGCTGGGTCTCGCTTGGACCGGTCGGGGAAGGGGGTCTGCGGGGGGTATAGGCTCTCTCTGGTGGTCAAGTTCAGGGTCGCTTGGTCGGTTAGGGGATGCTGCCCTTGACTGTTGTCTCGACGAGGCCCTTGAACCCCTGGCGGAGGGAGAGGGTGTTGCCCTGGTGATCAGCTGCTCCATTAGCTGCGCTTGTAGTCTGTCGCGCTCGCCCTGTAGTCTGTCGCGCTCGGCTTCGCGCTGGATGAGAGCGATGTCGCGCTCTGCTTCTCTTTGGGCACCGTCAGCGGCGCGCTGGGTGTCGGACCGGTCTCTTGCCATATTCTCTTCCGTCTGAAGGCGTCTCATCTCCAGGCGTATGTGCTTTTCTTCGCTCCGTTGCTGTGTTTGGAGTCGATCGCGTTCACCCTGAAGTCGATCGCGTTCACCCTGGAGTCGATCGCGTTCGGTAGAGGCTGTCAGGCTGACGAGGAACGCCTGTGACAGCATCCTCTCCGCCTCGCTGGGGGAAGACGCTTGTAGAGGTGAGCCGCTCCTGGCTGTCCTCGTTGGGGAGTCCTGGAGCTCTATCTCCTCGCCGCTCTCCTCATCTTGTTCCGTGCAGGGTTCCACCTCTGGAGGGTTGTCTTCCTCCCGGAGCTGGTCGGGGACTACTTCTTCGGTATTGGCGGGGGGTAGAGGCATGTCTGTTCCCTCCTGGTCCCCACCGTGAGCTTGGTCAGTTACATTAGAACCCACTAGGGCCTCTGTGGTTGGGGTAACCTGGTCGTTAAGGTCAGACATAATTTTACTTTCTACTTTTACCGCGTTTACCGTCTGTAGAAGGCTAGGTAGTTGACTGACAGCGTAATCCTCTAAGTACTGAGGTGTCTGTCGTCTGCGCCGCGGGCGTTCTACGTTAGGAGGACCGTTTCGTGGAGTGTTCATCATAGGCCATTTCAATATTAATAACACTATATTAATATTACACTAGTTACCCTCCGGCTCGAAGGACCAATTGTAACTGAGGGGTACAATTCCCTGACTGTATTGATAAGTATGGTATCATTAAACCACTACCGCTTGATGTACTTTAACTTCTGGCCATCCAGTACACGATATCTAAGTATGATGAACACTTTCCCACATATGAAATCAGGTCCACACAAATATAACAGTCGAAGGTTTAATATAGCAAAAGGTATATACAACATTCACTTAATTACATTTATGATTTGAATGCACTTGTAAGGCAAATGAGTATTCGTAGGCAAATCAACACTGAATGTCCAATCTCTGGTTACGCAGGAAGCAAGTATACAACCTGGTTCTTTAGGGAAACTATAGCGATGGTACTTAAGGATTATAGCGGGATACTAAAGGGGTCCTGCTGGTTGTAAGTCAGTAGGGGGGGGGGGTTTGGAGAGCCGTCAGCTGCATCCCATCTGGCCAACGATTCCTGGGGAGAATTCAGGTACAGAAAACAGTGCCCGCAGGATCTTGATCCACAGATGAATACACTTGGGCCCTCTTGTAGACGGTAGCTGTAGGTCCACAACGAAGGAGAAGCGAGGCGGCCTCGGTCTGGGTTGAGCGCCGTCTCACCTGGGCTCCTCTCGGGGGTAATTCCAACACTCACTGGCGTTGGCTGTTATCCGCTCCACAAATCAAAGCACCCAAAGCAAATAGATATTCCATGCCGTATAGGCTCAGCAGTCGTCCGGGTAGGTAATCCAATGTGCAGGTCCACTCGTCCTCGCCCAGAACTCCTCGGATGAAAGCACCACGCGTGGTCTGCCCAGCCTGGTTAAGACTCTAGATAACGCGAGGAACGATGGGGGTGCTGCTCACTTTAGAACTCTAACCGAACGATGCACCATACATAATAGACTATTATTACTTAATAGAAATACGTCCCACTCGACGGTACAGTGCCAAACTATGACAATTCAGCTATGAATTTACACGAGGTCTCAATGCCTATTCTGGGGCCAAAATAGGCCATACTGCACCACACGTGGGTCGTGGGTGAGGCTTCACGTCTGTTACTAGGTTGGAGGGTAAAGGACTAATGGACTAAAAGAAAGTTCTACTTTACTTGCGCCCTATTTATATGCACGGTGAACAAATAGTACCATTCGTATTTCGGTAGCCGTATTCCTACGCGGAACCGGGGCTAGTTGGGACATGTTCGTCGGCACTATTGAACTTGACTCAAGGGGCCTGTCTGCTGGCGCCAGGTTCTTGTCCAATGAGAGAATGAACTATTATGGGCTGTAGTAGACTAAAGGGATATTCAGTGTATATGTACAAAGAATATACAAGGGATATCAAACGATATACAAATACTATTAAATATATATCCATAAATAAATATATATATTCGGTTTAATCTGATCCTTCACAACAGATACCGATACCGATATTGTCCAACTCTTAATTTCCGATACCGATATCAACCGATATCAACCGATACCGATATATGCAGGGTTCCCCCCCCCCCCCCCCCCCAAAACTGAATAATTTCAGGTAATTAACATTACTTATTACATGGCGTTTTAACATTCGCCAAAATGCTTGATCAATAGCGCTCGGTTGCCCCTGACAGCGGTCAGTTATTTCTCGATAACGGACCGCTGCTATGGGCAACGCGCAATAATGACCGCTGATACGGGTAACACAGCGCTATTGACCAATCACAATCAAGCATTTTGGTCGCAGACAGTCACGAAAGCTAAGCTCAGCATATGCACAGCTGCACTCATCAGGTAATCAGACCACACACCTGCCGGCTGCCGGCGATGACAGAGGAGCCACAGAACAACTGCGTCTGCATTTGATCTCGTCTTGTCGATGGTGTAAAATGAATTAGGTATATTGTTAGTAAGTTAGCCATGTAATAAGCGGGATAATGTATAGCTATACTCGGTCATTGACGCAAAATAATTGACCTTCACTGCATTTAGAACACCACGGCGCGGCGCCTCTGTGTTCTAAACTCTGTGTCGGTCAATTATTTTGCGACAATGACCTCGTCATTATCCCTTACATATCTCTTGTTGTGGAATTAACACAACATTATGCATACTTTTGACAATAAATAAAATCAGAATTTGTTCTTACTTGCTTGCCTGGGTAAATAAAGGTTAAAAAAAAAAAGAAAAAAATGTAAACCGATATTTTCTGATATCACATTTTAATGCCAATATCGGCAGGTAATATTGGTAGGCCGATAATATCGGACATCCCTACTAATAACCAAACTCTTCTCAGATGTTTCTTAGACAAGATCTTATAAAATGGGGGTCTGCAGCCTTAAGTGCATCAACCTGGCTGTCCTTGACACAAAAAAAGTTGAAGTTCAGAGGAAATGGAATGATATATAAGAAGAAGGGGGGGAAATAATGAAATTGTCTTCATTGCCTGTGGGATTACTGGACAGATACTGAGCTCCTCTTAAATGACCACACACACACACAAACACACACACACACACACATACACAATAACATAGGTGTAACTGAGGGGTACAATTCCCTGACTGTATTAATCAAGTATTAGTATCATTAAACTACTACCGTGTATGTACATTACTGGCCTTACTGTACACAAGTATATTAGATGACAACACTTCCACAATGAAACGGTTTCCACACAAATACTCGTTTAGAATATTTATTACATAAAGAATATTATATTACATTACTTTGGTGCGCTTATAAGGCAAAGAATGTACGTAAGTAAATCAATATGGAATGTTAGGAATTAGATCTGGTATTCTGGGGAGGGGGGGTGTACTACCGGTTGTAAGCCAGCAGGGGGAGGCAATGCTCTATGAAAGTCAATGGTCCACGGAGGCGATCTTACTCCCTGGAGCAGCGGGGAAAGGCAGCCTGGTCCCAGGGTGCGCGCCGCGTAGGTGAAAGCCGTGGAGCCTCTGGTACGACAGAGACGGGCTCGAGTGATGGTCTCACGGGCAGGTGTAGATCCCACAGTAGCAGTGGGGTAGGCGGTTCTCTGCTCCAGCAGCTTGGTCAAAGCAATGAAGAATAATAATCCTTGCCGGAAAGTGGCTCTGCTGGTCCGGTGTAGGTATCCTCCGGTGCGCGGTAGTGCACGGTTGAACTTGACGTTACTATCCTATTAGTACGCGGCAATAAATGCTCTATGTAGACGCACAATTACCCACTTCACGTGGTCTTTGACTCGTAATGAAGGTTTACTAATAAATAGCGAATGATACGTTAAACAAACGTATTAGGATAACACGAGACTCTATCTTGGGGCGATGCGAGCCCTACTCTGCCCACGTTGCGTAGTGGGGAGAGACGTTACTTGGATAACTGGAACTGAACGAGACTGAACGGGACAAGGGACTAAGAGGAGTTCTACATTTCTTGCGCCCTATTTATGTGCACGGTGAACAAATAGTACCATTCGTATTTCGGTAGCCGTATTCCTACGCGGAACCGGGGCTAGTTGGGACATGTTCGTGTCGGTAGCTTTCAAGTCAGCTCTAGGGGTAAGTCACTGGCGCCTAGGGGATCGCTTCCAATAGGAGAACGAATATCATGGTCTGTCCTGTACCAGGTAAAGGGATATTCCGTATATATGTACAAAGAATACACAAGGGATATCAAACGATATACAAATATTATACATGGGATCTCAGGCAATAAATATATATATTCGGTTTAATCTGACCCTTTGTAACAGCCGCCCCCTAATTAGTCCCACCTAATTAGCTAAGCAGAGACAGATTAACCGCACTGTCCACTACTCAATGTCTGTGAGGGGTCGGGCAGTTCACAAAGTCAGGGGTCATGGTCGTCATTAGGCGAGTCGGGGAGCCTTGGCGACTCTATCAGCCTCGCCACGGGTCGGTTGTAGATCCGCCCTTGGCCGAGCACTTCTGCCACTCTGACCTTTCCGTCGGCACCAGTGGTCACTTTGCTTACGCGGCCGGCCGGCCACGCAGCTCGGGGTAGTGACTGGGCTATGGTCATGACGACTGGACGGGATGAAGGGGGGCTTAGGAGGAAGCGGGCCTGAGACTGCTTTGATCTGTGCTTGGCTGTGCTTTCTCCTCCTCCGTCTGTTTCTCTTGTTCGCTCTGTACCCCGTGTGAGGAGGGGCCGGTCCCGGCCGCCCCGTCAAGGAGTCGCTTGGGGTGCTGGGTTCGAGGTCAGCTACGTCTGAAGCGCAGCTGAGGGGGGTGGAGTTCCGAACTCCCTCTGGTACCCACGGTTCTCTCACGGGCCTCTCGCTTAATGTCAATAGCCTCTGCTGTACGGGGGAGAGGCCGGTGTCGCTCGCCTCTGTGTGTAGGCAGCTTGTAGACGTGGGTTGACTGTCAAGTCCGTAGAGGGGGCCTTGGAGCGTCCCTCCCAGTCGGGTCTGAACCGCGACCGGGCATCCTTTGGGTCCGACGTGGGCCGCCTCAATTGGGAGAATGAGGTCCGCGTGGTCGGAGCCGATGAGCAGGGTCGGTGTGGCGCCGTCGATAAGCGGTATAGGTAGTTGACGTAGGTGCCCATACTTAGCCATCAGCTGTGGGATGGGGTAGGTGTACTGCGACAGGCCTATGTCGTGGCTGGTGAAGACGTTACTTATACTATACTGCTTCTCGGGCTTGTCCACCGCTGCTATCTCGAAGGAGACCTTTTCACCCTTTATGGTCTTCTGGTCCCTTCTGATGGTGCGTATGGTCATCGTATCTTTGACACCTCGCAGGCCCAACTGGGCTGCTGCGGAAGCGAGGAGGAGAGTCTTTTCGGACCCATCGTCCAGGACGGCGTAAGTGTCCAGGACCTTGTCCTCGTGGCTCAGGAGCACTCTGACCACTTTGAGGAGCACACGGGGGGTCCCGCTGTGCTGGTCAATGTGGAGCACTCCTGTGGGTGGTGACGTAGACTCTATATGGTACGAGTCGCACCTTGACTCCCAGTGTCTGCCGTAGCAGTCGGGACACCAGGGAGCGGTCTGGTGGAACTTTGGTTCTGGTGCCACCGCCTCGGCATGGTACATTACCGCGACGGGCCCACTCGGTTGTCCTGGCTGACGCTTGTTGATGTCATGCAGGACCTCCAGGTGGGTGCCACCGCACCTGCTGCACTTCTTTTTCAAGCGGCACTCAGCTGCTAGGTGGCTGCGCGCGCAGCGGAAGCAGCGGCGGTGGTACTTGACCCACTGGCTCACATCATCCGTGGTCAGCTTCTTGAAATCTTCGCACTGATAGAGCCGATGTTCTCCCTCACAGTACTGGCACTCAATCTTCCACTGGTCCTCTTTCGTCGAGGGGGTGTTGTGGTTCTGGTGCTGCGGTACTGATTCGGCTTGGTGCATAACAGTCACCGATCTTCGGCCATCGTTTACTCTCCTAGGTCCCTCTCTGGAGCTTGGTGTGCTCCGCACGAACGTATCCAATCGCAGGCTGCTGACTTCTCTCGCCAGGAAGTCGGCCAAGTCTAGGAGGGATGGTTCTGGACCGTTAGGATCACGGTGGTCTCTTTGCCGCCTGAAGCGCTCCTGTCTGGCGGGCGGCAGCTTCTCTAAAATCCTCTCGACGTTAGAGTTGGCGTATAGCTCGTGCATACCCTTTTCTCGTTGCGCTCCCAGCATCCCTACCAGGGACTGTACTTTTATAGACAGGTCGTCTAGTGAGCGATTGTCTGTTGCTGGGGGTAAGCGGTCAATATGCCTTATCTCTTCTATTACGTAATCCCATATACGTCCATATCTCTGGTCCAGCGCTGCTAGAGCCGCGGTGTATGGGGTCGTAGAGGTGGCATAGGCTAGCGCTATATTGTGCGCCCGGGGCACTTTCAGGTGCTGCAGTAATATTGCATACTTGTGGCGTTCATCGGCGACATCCACCATCATTGTCTCTAAGCACATCCGGAGCTCCGTATACTGTGCTCGATTCTCATGGGTGAAGTCTGGAAACGTCGGTGTGCCAATGTATGATGCCATGGATGACTGGCACATCGGTGAGCGTTGGGGGAGAGGCCTCCTAGGCGAGTCTCCTCTTGCGTTTCGTCTTGGGCTGGTACTTGGTGGGTACCGAAGGTCGGGTACCCAGGTGCTGTTCCTCGGGGCTGACGGTGCGTCAAACTCACCCGTGAGTTGAGTCGGGGGTTTGTAGCGCAGGGCCTCGGGGCTGACTTCTGGGCTGTACTGGACCTCCTGGTCCTGAGTACGTTGCTGCTGGTCGGCTTGACACTCCTCCTCCTCCTCCTCCTCTCCCTCTGCTAGGACCTGGAGTCTTCTGTTCAGTCTCTCGGCGTGGTCCGGTTGTTCCCGGTTGCTAGGTCTCGTATGGACCGGCCGGGGAGGGGGTTCCGAGACGTGGACAGGATCCTCCTGTTGGCGGGGTCCCGGGTCGCTTCGTCGGGTAGGGGAATGTGTCCTAGACCCATGTCTTGACGATCTCTGAGAGCTCCGTGTGGAGTGAGGGGGTGTCGCCATGGCAACCAGTTTGTCCATCAGCTCCGCCTGCAGCCGGTCGCGCTCTGCCTCGCGCCGGGCATGGGCTGCGTCGCGCGCTGCTTCGCGCTGGGCATTGGCGATGTCGTGCTGCGCATTGGCGCTGGCCTGGGCGGCGTCGCGCTGTTCGTTGGCGACGTCGCGCTGGGCATTGGCGCTGGCATGGGCAGCGTGGAGCTGTGCATTTGCGACGTCGGCGCGGCTTCTCTCAATGTTCTCTTCTGTCTGGAGGCGTCTGGTCTCCAGTCTTATTCGGTCGTCTTCACTCCTTTGTTGCGCTTGGAAGCGCTCTCGCTCGCCTGCAAAATGTTCGCGCTCGCACGTCTGTTGCGCTTGAAGTCGATCGCGTTCGGTGGAGGCTGCCAGGGTGGCGATGAGTGCCTGCGCCAGCATCTTGTCCGCCTCGCTGGGGGAAGACGCCGTTCGGGGCGATCGGCTCCCGGCAGTACTTGTTGGAGATCCGTTCTCCTGTTGCGTACCGAGGAGATCCGTCTCCTGGGTGCGCGTCTCTTTAGGGTTGTCTTCCTCCCGGAGCTGATCGGGGACTATTTCTTCGGTATTGTCTGGGGGTAAAGTCGTGTCAGTTCCCTCCTGGTCCCCACCGTGAGCTTGGTCAGTTACATTAGAACCCACTAGGGCCTCTGTTGGCGGGGTAGCCTGGTTGTTAGGGTCGGACATAATTTTACTTTCTACTTTTTCCGCGTTTAACTTCCCTTTAAAGCTAGGTATTGGACTGACAGAGTATGCCTCTAGATAGGGAGGTGGCTGCCGTCTGCGCTGCGGGCGATCTAGCTTAGGAGAACCGTTTGTGGAGTGTTCGTCATCGGCCATGTCAATATTAATATTATATTAATATTACGCTAATTATTATCCGGCTCGAAGGACCAATTGTAACTGAGGGGTACAATTCCCTGACTGTATTAATCAAGTATTAGTATCATTAAACTACTACCGTGTATGTACATTACTGGCCTTACTGTACACAAGTATATTAGATGACAACACTTCCACAATGAAACGGTTTCCACACAAATACTTGTTTAGAATATTTATTACATAAAGAATATTATATTACATTACTTTGGTGCGCTTATAAGGCAAAGAATGTACGTAAGTAAATCAATATGGAATGTTAGGAATTAGATCTGGTATTCTGGGGAGGGGGGGTGTACTACCGGTTGTAAGCCAGCAGGGGGAGGCAATGCTCTATGAAAGTCAATGGTCCACGGAGGCGATCTTACTCCCTGGAGCAGCGGGGAAAGGCAGCCTGGTCCCAGGGTGCGCGCCGCGTAGGTGAAAGCCATGGAGCCTCTGGTACGACAGAGACGGGCTCGAGTGATGGTCTCACGGGCAGGTGTAGATCCCACAGTAGCAGTGGGGTAGGCGGTTCTCTGCTCCAGCAGCTTGGTCAAAGCAATGAAGAATAATAATCCTTGCCGGAAAGTGGCTCTGCTGGTCCGGTGTAGGTATCCTCCGGTGCGCGGTAGTGCACGGTTGAACTTGACGTTACTATCCTATTAGTACGCAGCAATAAATGCTCTATGTAGACGCACAATTACCCACTTCACGTGGTCTTTGACTCGTAATGAAGGTTTACTAATAAATAGCGAACGATACGTTAAACAAACGTATTAGGATAACACGAGACTCTATCTTGGGGCGATGCGAGCCCTACTCTGCCCACGTTGCGTAGTGGGGAGAGACGTTACTTGGATAACTGGAACTGAACGAGACTGAACGGGACAAGGGACTAAGAGGAGTTCTACATTTCTTGCGCCCTATTTATGTGCACGGTGAACAAATAGTACCATTCGTATTTCGGTAGCCGTATTCCTACGCGGAACCGGGGCTAGTTGGGACATGTTCGTGTCGGTAGCTTTCAAGTCAGCTCTAGGGGTAAGTCACTGGCGCCTAGGGGATCGCTTCCAATAGGAGAACGAATATCATGGTCTGTCCTGTACCAGGTAAAGGGATATTCCGTATATATGTACAAAGAATACACAAGGGATATCAAACGATATACAAATATTATACATGGGATCTCAGGCAATAAATATATATATTCGGTTTAATCTGACCCTTTGTAACAATAGGCACACACATACACTTACACACACATACACACACACACACACACACACACACACACAAACAAACACACATACAGCAACACATACTGTACGACATACACACACTCATGTACACTTTACACGTACACACACAGACAGACACACTCTCTCACACACACTGTACATATGATGGTCTGGTAACAGCAGCAGCCATTCCCGTTCCATTTAATTCTGTACCTCATCTAAACACAGGACCTAAATCCTGCACCTCTGCTAAAGTGGCCAGCAGACATAAAAGCCTGTTTGATGTTGACTCTGCAAGGTCACTCTTGAAACCCTGTTTCCTTTCTGGAGCAGCGGTCTCTGTCCAGACTAGCTTTTCTCCTTGGCCAATCACAGCAGAGCTGTGTGTGTGTGTGTGTGTGTGTGTGTGTGTGTGTGTGTGTGTGTGTGTGTGTGTGTGTGTGTGTGTGTGTGTGTGTGTGTGTGTGTGTGTGTGTGTGTGTGTGTGTGTGTGTGTGTGTGTGTGTGTGTGTGTGTGTGTGTGTGTGTGTGTGTGTGTGTGTGTGTGTGTGTGTGTGTGTGTGTGTGTGTGTGTGCGTGCGTGCGTGTGTGTACGACTGCACACTGAGTGCATGTACAAAATGGAGTACAGGATGGTAATGTATTAAGTGTGTGTTTGTATACAGTATGGTAATGTGTTAAGTGTGTGTTTGGATACAGTATGGTAATGTGTTAAGTGTGTGTTTAGATACAGGAAGCAGCATATGACTGGTCACATGTCCCCTCCAGTCCCCAAGGAACTACCGGCTCTATGACCCAGTTGCTGCTCGCATTTGGCCCAGATACTCTATATCTCTCTGTCTCTCTACCTCTCTGTCTGTCTCTGTCTCCCTTTCTCTACCTGTGTGTGTGTCTCTCTCTACCTCTACTTTCTGTCTGTGTCTGTCTCCCTGTCTTTACCTCTGTGTCTGTCTTCCTCTTTTTACCTCTGTGTCTGTCTCTCTCTCTTCACCTCTCTCTCTCTGTGTGAGTCTCTGTCTCCCTCTCTGTCGGTCTGTCTCTCTCTTATTCTCTGTCTGTCTGTCTATCTCGCTCTACATCTTCTCTTTCGCTCTACCTCTATGTCTGCTTTTCTCTTTTTCTCAACCTTTCTGTCTGTCTGCTTTTCTCTCTCTCTCTCTCTCTCTCTCTCTCTCTCTCTCTCTCTCTCTCTCTCTCTCTCTCTCTTCAGGGACTTGGGGGGGGGGCGGGCTGATTATTCTCTTGGGCCTCTAGTGGTTCGGTTAGTGTATAACAAGGCCTTTCTTGTGGATTAATTGGCTGCAAATGTATTTCTTTGTCAACAGCAAGGCTACATTTCTCTGATGATTATCTTCTCTTTGATGTCTTAGTTGGTAACTCGCTATGTGCCTGTGTGTACATGCCATGGAGACTGATTCTGGTGTGTGTGTGTGTGTGTGTGTGTGTGTGTGTGTGTGTGTGTGTGTGTGTGCGTGCGTGCGTGCGTGCGTGTGTGCTTGTGCGTGCGTGTGTGCTTGTGCGTGCGTGCGTGTGTGCTTGTGCGTGCGTGCGTGTGCTTTATCCTTCACAGGAACGCAGAGCAGATGCAGTCCTGGATCACCCGCATCAACACGGTGGCAGCCATCTTCTCAGCCCCTCCGTTCCCAGCAGCTGTTGGGTCACAGAAGAAGTTCAGCCGCCCACTGCTCCCGGGGACCAGATCAAAGCATTCAGAGGTAAGTTAGCAATACTGCCTTAACACTTTGAATGCCCAAAACGACATAACACGTGTTATCAGCCCGCCCCCTGAATGCCCACCACGACAATTAGCGTGTTCTTTTTTTATTAGCGATCTGAATTCATATTTCATCAACGGAGTCTCCCGTTGGTAAACCAGCCCCATCAGGAGCTCAGATGTGAAAAAACCGCCCCCTATCGTCTCCCAGATGGTAATGCACCCTTTTGGAATGGACTCAATGAAAATGGATGAGAAAAGAAAAATCCGGAATCCACATTTTACTTCTCAGGCATGTAACCCGAGCCGATCGGATTCATTGTGGACCCTCAGAACAGCGTGGAATACATATGTACAGTATGTAGCGTTGGATCAATAAAAGTGATCGATTTTTGGAATGGCGATCAGGAATTGGAATGATCTTTTTGGAGAAATCTGATCTGAGGTAAGGAATCTATTTTACAAGTCTTGGGATAATCAGAGTTGTATTCGCTGAGCTCTCAGCGTTCGCCCTATGTGTGTGTGTGTGTGTGTGTGGGTATGGCTTTGAGGAAATCAGAGAATCGATTTTTCAGATCGCCTATATAGCGTGCATACGTACACATATACTATCGATAATCTAGTGTTTATTTGAAAACAATTCATAAATAGGCAGAAAAATTACAACGTTTTTGTGTATTCTAGAATATTCCAGTACAGGGTGTTTATTATGGAATCTTTTTATTTTCCTTGAAAACGAGGGCTTTTCAAAATGCTATAAAACGAAAATGAACCGATAAAAAAAACAATCCGCTTCGACAATGTTGACTGGAAAATGACTCATTGATAAGCGACGGGCAGATTAGACACATAGCCATAATTTAAAACATAGATTAGGCGTTATTAACGCTAACTGTTACAAAGGATCAGATTAAACCGAATATATATATTTATTTATTGATATATATTGCATAGTATTTGTATATCGTTTGATATCCCCTGTATATTCCTTGTACATATACACGGAATATCCCTTTAGCCCAGACCATAATAGTTCATTCTCCTATTGGACAGCGGTCCACCGGCGCCAGGGACCGGCCTCCGGAGCGCGTGTAGCTTTATGTCAAGCAAGCAGTGCAAGAATGCGGAAGCATTCGTCACCGCACGCCACTACGGTAAAGCGCCTTTCTTTTCAGGCCCGCTTTGGGAGCTGTCGCGCGGAAATAGGCTGTCTATTGCCATTCTCTTTGACAAACTCTAACCTTAACCAGCTCCTTAACAGCGCCTAAACTTAACCGTTCTAACCTTAACCAACTCCGAAACAATGCCTAACCTTAACCTTAACCATGCCTAACCTTAACCATAGAAAGAATATTGCCATTCTCTTTGACAAACTCTAACCTTAACCAGCTCCTTAACAGCGCCTAAACTTAACCGTTCTAACCTTAACCAACTCCGAAACAATGCCTAACCTTAACCTTAACCTTAACCATGCCTAACCTTAACCGGCGAAAGAATACACGTTAAAAAAAAAATCATGTTAAAAAAAATATTTGATGGGATTCGAACTTGCCAGCGACGAGCCATAGGATCCACAGCCATGCAGTCTTGCCAATTGAGCTATTTCTGGATACTGAATAAGGGGCGGTGACTTATATATATTGAGCTCCGCTCGTGTCGAACCAAGGCGGGATCTCATGCGCATGCGCGGGCACCTCGCGCGAGCACGCCGGCGCACGCACGCACCTACGCGAGCACGCCGCCGCACGCACCTGCGTGCTGGGCGGCGGAAAATGAAAGGCGCATTACCGCACGCCACTACGGTAGAATGCTTCCGCATTCTTGCACTGCTTGCTTGACATTAAGGAACAGGCCTCCGGAGCCAGGTTCAAAGTCACCGTCAAGATGTGTCTGGACATGCCCGCCCTTGCCCAGGGATACGCGACAGAAATGAGAGTGGAACTAGTTTTGTTCACCGTGCGTATAAATACGGCGCAGGTGAATGTAGAAGCCCCTTACCTCCGTACCCTTCGTCCTTAGTATGTTACCGATAAGTTGAAGCCTCACCCACGATACAACGTGCGGTGAAGTATGGCCTGTTTGGCCTCAGAATAGAGCATCGAGACCGCGTGCGAATTAATAACTGAATTGTCAGAGTTTGGCGCTATACCGTCGAGTGCGACATATTTCTATTAAGTCTTTAATAGTCTATTTGTGTATAGTGTATCGTGCGGTTAGAATTCTATAGTGACCAGCATCTCCAACGCTTCCTCGTATTAGCTAGAGTTCTTATCCAGGCTGGGCCGACCGCATGGCGCTTTCACCCGAGGAGACCTAGGCGAGAACCGTATGGACATGTACACTGGATTAATCTACCCGACGACTACATAGCCCTTTGCGGCTGGAATATATTTGCTTTGGTCCTGTGATTTATGGAGCGGATAATCGCCGACGCCTGCACGTGTTGGATTTACCCCGAGAGGAGTCAAGTCGAGTCGGGCCCAGAGAGCCTGAGGCCGACTAGCTTTCTTCCCTGTGGAGCTACAGTCTACAAGAGAACCAAGCTGTATTCGTCTGTGGATCAAGAGGCTACTGCACCGGCTTCTGTACCTGAAGTCTCCCTAGTCATCGTTGACCAGACGTCCTACTACCGACAGATCTTCTACCCCCCCTGCTGGCTTACAACCAGTGGGAACCCCTTCCAGTATCTTCCGCTATATTACTAGTGCACCATAGATATAATTCCCTAAGATTCAGGTTGTATAATTACCTCCTGCGTAACCAGAGAATGGACATTCGTTATTGATTTGCCTACGCATACTCCTTTGCCTTACAAGTGCATTCAAAGAATAATGTAAAGTATCCTATGTACCTTTTGCTCCATTAAATACTTGATTAATACCTTTGACTGGAACCGATTTCATTGTGGGAAGTGTTCATCATATTCATATATCGTGTACTGTATGGCCAGTAATTAAAGTACATAAAGCGGTAGTGGTTTAATGATACCATACTTATCAATACAGTCAGGGAATTGTACCCCTCAGTTACACTAACATTGAAGTGGATGCTGGGCATTCAAGCACTAAATCGTGCGCCCCCTGCTGGCACTGAAAGTGTTAAGACTGTCAGAGGTCGGTTAGAATGACCACCTCCAAACTGTCCAAATTTAACGATACCACCTTTAAACAGTTAAAAACTACAAGAGGTAGGTTAGGGATGCCACCATAAAACTGTCAGAGGTAATTTAACGATTAAAACAGTTAGCAGTTAGTAGCGATACCGCCTTAAAACAGTCAGAGGTAGGTTAGCATAAAACTACCAGAGGTAAGGTAGCAATACCACCTTAAAACTATCAGAACTATTAGTATTACCACTTTAAAACAGTCAGAGGTAACGGTAGGTGGCGATACTACCTTAAAACTGTCAGAGGTAGGTTACCATTACCACCTTAAAACAACATTGAGAGATAGACGACTACAGAAACCACTAGAGATTGCTAGCAGTACTCGTTTCTAGTTATTTGTGACATTAATACATTATATTAATACAATCGATTGTATTTTTGCCTGGTATGAGGTTAATATATGATACTAGTATTGATATCAGTGCACCTTGAGTTGCCTCTGTCTACTATGATTGTGAATTGACACTGACCATCTGTGTGCATGCAGGAGGAACAGGTAAAATCCCATGAAACAAAATTTCGTGCCATCTCCACTGAACTGGCTGAGCTGAGCTCCTATCCCCCTGATCGCAAGGTCAAAGGGCGTGATCTGGATGAGTACCGCCAGCGGCACGAATACCTGGAATTTGAGGTGAGTCAGACTCCTTGGTCTGGTTAGCAGAGACTTCACTCAGACTCCTTGGTCTGGTTAGCAGAGACTTCACTCAGACTCCTTGGTCTGGTTAGCAGAGACTCCAGTCAGACTCTTTGGTCTGGTTAGCAGAGACTCCAGTCAGACTCCTTGGTCTGGTTAGCAGAGACTCCAGTCAGACTCCTTGGTCTGGTTAGCAGAGACTCCAGTCAGACTCCTTGGTCTGGTTAGCAGAGACTCCAGTCAGACTCCTTGGTCTGGTTAGCAGAGACTCCAGTCAGACTCCTTGGTCTGGTTAGCAGAGACTTCACTCAGACTCCTTGGTCTGGTTAGCAGAGACTCCAGTCAGACTCCTTGGTCTGGTTAGCAGAGACTCCAGTCAGACTCCTTGGTCTGGTAAGCAGAGACTTCACTCAGACTCCTTGGTCTGGTTAGCAGAGACTCCGGTCAAGCATGAAGTCATTATTGTTGCAGCTCATTTGTTGGTCCACTCTTGCATTCTCTCTTTCTCTCTCACTCTCCCTCTCTCTCTCTGTCTCAATGGCATGCCCATGCTCTCTATCTCTCTCTGTCTCTCTCTCTCTCTCTCCCTTCACTTGACACAGAAAACGCGGTACGGGACCTACGTCATGCTGCTGCGTGCCAAGATACGGAGTGGCGAGGAGGACCTGTCCGCGTTCGAGACGATGCTCCTGGAGGACAACAGGCTGCAGCGCGCCCGCTCCAGCCCCACGCTGCAGGACAGCAGCCAGGCCAGCCAGGCCAGCAGCACCAGGGACGGAGGCAACAGCAGCAAGGCCAGCGGCAGTGGCAGCAAGCCACGGCAGGAGGGCCAGAGACACAGCTACCGGCAGGCTGTGAAGAAGTGAGGCGAGGCTGGCGGGGGAGCCGGGAGCGGCGTTTGCGCCGCGCTACGTGGCTTTGCGGCGGGCCGTCTCCCTGCACAGGTTTTCTTTTGAGATCCCGGAAGATTTGAAGCTGTGGGGGGATCCAACCCCCACACCTTCCCCCTCATGTGGCACCCTACCCAGCACCCTGATCTTCTCCTCCAGGAAGATGGGGGTGTAGATCCTGTGACTGGCATGTACGGTGGCTGGCCAACGCCAGCGGGAGCGGTGAAGCGGTAGGATCGGTGGAGACGTCACACAGATCTACGGAGATGAGGTGTTTGTGAGAAGGCGGCACCGGGTGCAGCAGCGCTCGGTACTGTGTGCAGTAAGTCAGGGTGCTCTCCGGAAGGAACGGGCGCCACCATACAGAGACTTACATTCAGCATCCTTTTCCTGTTTTCCTCTCCTTCTTTCAGGGCACCTCTCCACGCTGATCCCTTCCACCTTTCTCTTGACTTCTTATTCTGATTTGGGACCAAACATTGTTTACACATTTTAAAAACCTTACGTTATCAGATGATTTCAGTTCAATTTAGCCCGTCGCTCTGGTTTGAAGTCCTATAGGTAACTAGGCACTGGAGTTGTACTAGATCAATAGGTCTTATATCGCCATTGCATTACAATTCCCTTCTTTGCCACATCTCAATGCGATGTGTTCACATTCCATGAGGGAGCCTGATGGGTACGCAAAGCTCCTGGGGCTCGTTCCGCTAAAAGGCTACAAGTGCCAGCGTGAATATGGGCCGACGGTATTGGATCAGCGCTGGAGGCG
>NC_140170.1:168001445-168191738 GCF_963971535.1 Notolepis coatsorum | reverse complement strand
TACTGTAGTCATGTTTAGTATTGGTTGCAGGCTCAGTGAGTACCTTATGACTTTGTTGTTACTTTGTTACTTTACTGTTGTTACTATGTGACTTTGTTGATGTTGTGTATCTCTGCAGCGACCACCACGTCATGGTTTTGTTTGTTATAGGTTCCTCTTTTTCTGATGCCATGGCGACAAGCTAATCCTCCAAGTTAGTTCTCTCTGTCAGCAGAAGTGATTATCTTCTGATGGACGGAAATGAGGGTAATTAAATAGTCTTGTTTATAGTTGTAAAACATAAAACATCTTGTTAATATGTATGTAATATGAGCCCCCTTGACATAATAATTTTTTTTTTCTTGTTTCTTGTCTCTATATCTTTTCAGTGCACACTACTGTAACTGAGTGGATTAGAACCTGCAACCATAGGATGCACAGGCAGCCACACTAACCAGCTGTGCTAAAGGTCCAACCTGTTAGCAGGTGATGTGACCGACTCCTTGCAGCAGTGTTAATTTTGGCAGCTATTTTCATTTTAGTTTTAGTCTTAGTCATGTGTTCCTTTTTCGTTTTCATCATATTTAGTCATCTTCATTTATTTTTCGTTTAGTCAGTCAACTAAATGTCTGAGCATTTTAGTCTTAGTCAGTTTTTGTCTCAATTTTGTCTTTTTTGTTTTAGTCTAGATTTAGTCGACGAAAACGGATGACATTTTTGTCTATTTTTAGTTAATGTACTAAAATAATTATTTATATTATATAAATTATAAAACTTTTTTTTCTTTTCTTTTTTACAGCTACTGTTTTATATATACTGTTTTTTAGTAATAACTAGAAAGTAATGGTATTTATTCAACAACAGGTGATTGTATAGATTAGTATTAGTATCATTAAATGACAACTATGCTCAACTATGCTTCACCCACGGAAAGGTTGTTGGCACATTGGTTCCACACTGACATTATACGTTGTTGCACTTGCTTCCAGAAGGCTCCGTTTAGGTTAGCTAGTAGCAGAGGCTCTGTTGTGATTTTTAATGCACAATAAATATTCAACATTCTCTTTTGAGACTCCGCCTCAGACTCTTATCATTTGGCACTAAAAGCTAAACATTGTCACTGGTATGGCTGTCCGCAACATGTCATTAATTGTGTGCGAGAGGTCGATCAGTTAGCCACATTAGCATGAGCTAGGTTAGCCACTAGTTAACGCGAGCTAGATGGAAATACAAACAATGTAACGTTACTGGTGAAAAAGTGATTTACCTTGGAATACTCCTTTGCCAACTTGCTGTACTTTGCTTGCAGGTCTGCAGCTGGATTATGAATAGTCCCAACTTTAGCCAAGGTAATGTTAAGCTAAAACTAGCTTTTCAAATAGCTCTTCAGCTAATGCTAATAACAGAGCTCCCCGTCATACTGCTGTCGGGACGATGGCATTAAGAAATGTTATAATTATTTTGTCTCGTCTTGTTTTAGTCAACAATATCAACATACATGAAGAGAAATTTCGTCCTGGTTTTTGTAAATTACATTTTTGTGTCCTCAGTTGTGGTCAACGATCTTTAATAAACTATTTAGTCTCGTTAGCGTCACATGGTCTTCAATAACGTGACGTCGCGTCTCATTGTCGTCATGAATGTCATGAAAAAAACCTTCGTTGACGAACATCTTTCGTCATCATTTTAGTTGACAAAATGAACACTGCTCCTCAGTAGTTTACAGAATTAGGGGACTTATATGTCTTTGAAAAGGTCAGTGTATTAAAAGGTGTGTGTGTGTGTGTGTGTGTGTGTGTGTGTGTGTGTGTGTGTGTGTGTGTGTGTGTGTGTGTGTGTGTGTGTGTGTGTGTGTGTGTGTGTGTGTGTGTGTGTGTGTGTGTGTGTGTGTGTGTGCGTGCGTGCGTGAGTGCGTGCGTGCGACTCACACGTCCAGCATGTGGCAGAAGGCAGCCACCTCCTCGCAGACCCGGCGGCATGGGCGGGCATTAGGGGTCCGGGCCCGCCCACTGAGTCAGCTGTGCCCGCCCTGGTGATTTTCATGGTCGACTAATAGTCGACTATCGGCTAATTTCGGCCAATCAAAGTCGACCATCCAAATCCTTAGTCGGGGACAGCCCTAGTGGGCACTGATGTCAACAACAACACTACTGAAGCTAGCACGGCACTCTGTGAGAATTCGTTTTCTACCCTCAAGAACGTCTTTACAGAACATCGCCTTAGTATGCTTCATCGACGCAAGGCCAATTTAATTCAGTTGGCATTTGAGAAGGACTTAACAAAAAAGTTCAGGAATGAGTGGAGGGACAGTGTTCTAAGAAGATTTCACTCTGTCCCCAAACGCCGCTTGCCGCTCTACTAATGATGGTGAGTAGGCAGTGTGATCAAAGGTGCAAATGAGGGTCTGTATCAGTTATATTATACGTTACAATAAATATGGTTACAATAAAAACTAGAATCTAAATATATACTATGAGTAAGTAAAGTATACAGTATACACAGGTGCAGTATACATAAGGTACCCTAACTGGCATATGCTATACGTTGTAGTGATGTGACGTTCGCGAATGATCCGATTCTTTTGAACGGCTCTTTGGTACGAAGGAAGCCGAGTCATACTTGGTGGGAGCAGAGAGTGTTCTTATCGTTAGTTTTGCCCATTTCACTGCCTGCCCTAAATATGTTCCCCATTATGTGAACACATGTGGATCTTCTTATGAATCTGAATACTGCGTGCACTTTATTGTTCATGTTAAAAGTTGACACAACACATTTCATACAGAGGGTGGAATTCTAAAATCTGCAACAATGTATCATTCGCTTCACTCGCCTTTCAATTCAAGAGCAAATTACATTTACATTTACACACACATTTAGTCATTTAGCTGATGCTTTTATCCAAAGCGACTTACAGGTTCTGTACGACAAGTCAGCAGGAAGGGCACAACTCTTTCAGCTGAGTAACAATGTTCGTCAAACAGTGTTGAAACTTGGGGGCTACAGTCTTGAGTGCATAGTAGTAAAGACATATTAGCACATTATGTAGTAATATTGGCAGGGAAGATTATTTTGTGGAAAAGTGCATGATAGTAAAAGACCGTACAAAGGTGATTTATTATTATTAAAAAAAAATGTAAGCCGACATTGAATTTACATTTAGTAATTTAGCTGACGCTTTTATCCAAAGCGACTTACAAGTTCTGTACGACAAGTCAGCAGGAAGGGTACAACTCATTCAGTTGAATCATGCAATAAGTATGAATAATTATCATCAGATCCATCTTGTCAAGCCTGCCTTGTCTGTCTGTTGTCTTTAGTGCTTCCTTGTCTGGTCTTGTTGTCCTGTCTGGTTTAGGTTTGTTTTTGTCTTGTGTATTATGTTCCCTGTGGGTTTAGTCTGTCAGTCTGTCTTCCCTTCCCAGGTGTGTCTCATTGCAATCAACCCTCATGTGTCAATTAACCGGTGTATATATGTTTAGTCTGCCCTGTCTTCCGTGCGCATTCATTTTCTTCGGTATGCTGTCTACTGTTGCTGTCTTCTGTATCTTGTCTCCTGTCCAGTATCCTTGTTCTATGGGTAACACTGGGATCTATGGGTAACAGTACTGTATATTTGCATATCGTATATGTCACAAATGTAACAGTACTAAATACCTGTATGTCATGTATGTCCCTATGCCATAAATGTCATGTATGTTGTGTACTGTATGTCATAAATGTCACTATGAATTGAAAATGGGGGACCCTGATGATGTAAACAAGACAAACGTCTTTCTCTGGTCTACATCTCCTTAACAATTGTGTGTATTGAGCCGTACTGTATTGTACCCATTCTGCAATCTGTTAAATAAAGTTTTCATTCATTCATTCATTCTTCTATGTTCCTGTACTATTTGGATTTGTTGCTGCCTTGCTGCCTTGTGTTGCTGCCTTGCTGTTCATGCCATGTAAAGTATTGTTTGTAGTTCATGTTCATGTTTTTCCCTCTTCCAGCGTTCGCTGAGAGGTATTCTTTTGTAGTTTAGTTCCAGTCTATGTTTATGTGTTGAAGTGCTTCAGTAAAGATCCTATTTTCACTACCTTGTTCTGCCTGCTTCCTCACCTACCTGTCTGCATTTGGGTCCCACTACCACTTCCACTATGTCTCACCATGACAGTAACCCTGCCCCCTAAAACCAAAGAACGATGAGCTGTTCTTTTTATTTTATTGTTTATTTTGGATCCCTATTAGTCCTCACCATGGTGAAGACTACTCTTCCTGAGGTCCAGACATACAAATATAACATTAAATCAAATATCTAAAAAGCATTACATAAAACGGTATCAAAAATCATAATATCCATAACATACAATGTTACACATATTGCAAAATACACCATTACAAAGTGCATATTATAAAATACTAAATTACATATCCCAAAATTCAAATCAGTATACAAAAAATCTGAATCAGTATAGAATCAGTTGATTGTTTTCCTTGATGCACTTCTTAATTAAATCCTCTTGGAAAGGAACGGAGCCAAAAGATCCGACTCCCTTCAAAGAGCCGTAATTCCCATCACTAATCTGGAGTGAGAGAGTTTCCTGTCTGTGCTTTGGCTCCTGCACTTTATAACTAATCTGGAGTGAGAGAGTTTCCTGTCTGTGCTCCTGCACTTTTGTTCACTATTCACACAACTTGAGATATATCTGTCCATAAACAATCTCTCTCTGTCTCTCTGTCTCTGTCTCTGTCTCTGTCTCTGTCTCTGTCGCTCTCGCTCTCTCTCTCTCTCTCTCTCTCTGTCTCTCTCTCTCTCTGTCTTTCTATCTCTGTCTCGCCACGCGAACATGCCCCAGCTGTCCAATCATCCACCATCGTCTGCGCTGGTTACAACTGAGAACATGAATTATCATGGAGGAGGAGGACTAGCGACTAGAGACCAGACAACTAATAATAAGCACTTAAGTCTGTTCATGTTTTGACACAATAATATGACATTATGCTTGTTAGCAGATGCTTTTATCCAAAGCAACATGGGGTTTCGTTACGATACGCCTTGTTACAAAAAGCCACACTTGATTTATCTTCATAACTTGCACCACAGCCGCTCTGACACTTTGTCAGCTACGTTACTAACGTGCAGAGAGCAAGACCGTACACAGTGATTATCCAAGCAGAGCAACTAGGCTAACCACTGGAGCAGCCAACTTTAATAGCATGTTAATTAAAAAATGCCAACTCGGTCTCCACAAAACTAGGTTGCTAGCAGTGTTTTTTTCTTGCAACCAGGCATTATGTAGTAAGCGTTTGTATAGCAGTGGGATACAGTGGACACATCCACCTCCTAATCTAATTGCAACTGAACAGTCAATGGGAACAGACTGGAGCAGTATATGAACATTTGTATGGCACTCAACACTGTACAGAGGTGTACACAGGCTGGAATGGTGGTTGCATTGTTCGCACTGAATAGCCACACCCTGAACGCTTCAATTTGCATGATAGATATAAAATCAACTCTTCCTTCCCTGTCCCAGTGTGAGTATCTTTCTCTCTAGGTTGCCAGGTTGCACAAAACATATTCAGCGTTGTGAGGGATATTAGATGGCGTCACATGTCCGTAAATTATATAGCTGTATGCCAAAAAAACACCTCTTCCTGAATTTTATGCTAGCTCTACTTATCTAGCTCTACCGTAACGACTTCCATTAATTTATGCTAAGCTAGGCTAGCTTGCGGCCCGGATAGTTTTCTACTGAACACAGAGAGGAAATTGGTATCTATCTTCTCGTCTGACTCTGGGAAAGACGGTAAGCATGTTTCCCATAATGTTGCCGTGCTCTTTGAATGCCTAAAATGTCAATGACACCGATTTGTGTGGAAACTTTTGTCGTCAATGGGGTGAATGGGGGCAGCTTCTTTCTTCACGCATTCATCTGTAATTTCTCAGCCTTGGGTAGTGAATGGTGTCACCTTACCTTGGCTCACAGCCCAATGTCTCCCCTACTGTCGTCGTATTGCCTTCTGGGTGTGTTGGAAGCTTGGGTGTCACCTTTACATTAGTTGGTTTTTCAATGCATGTTCACTCTATTTATTCTGATGAAAGTTCTATTAGCTGTTTTGAATCTCTTCCAGCTTGCCCAGGGATGGAAGTTGGACGCACAATTTCTTTGGGGCCAGAAATGTATCTGTTTATCTAAAGTAAACAGAGAAGCAGCAATTGTTGTTTTAATTAGAGCCCAAAGGAAACGTTTAGTAACGTAATAGCAATGTTATTAATACCCTAACATTTAGTAACGTAATAGCAATGTTATCAATACCCTAACGTTTAGTAACGTAATAGCAATGTTATTAATACCCTAACGTTTAGTAACGTAATAGCAATGTTATTAATACCCTAACGTTTAGTAACGTAATAGCAATGTTATTAATACCCTAATGTTTAGTAACGTAATAGCAATGTTATTAATACCCTAACGTTTAGTTATTAATAACATTTGACCACTAAATAGGCGGCTACGTGGCGTAGTGGGCAAGGCGCTCGCCACGAATGCGGAGACGCTGGGCTCGCCTGTTCGAGCCCAGCGCTCCACATTGCTTTCAGTTTAGCTGGTCGTTCATACTAATACACATTGGCCGTATTAGGGGTGGGAAACTGATGGGTGGGGATCGGGCGTTGTGGACAGCGACTCCTACAGGTCGGTTGGTGCGCCTGCGCAGTAGAATCAGGAAGTGTCGGGGGCAGCGTGAGCCTCCCACGCGTTACTCCTCGCCACTGAGAGATCGAGCTGCGCAGGTGAAAAGATGCGACTGCTGTTACCTCAAGTACCGGAGGGGACTTGTGCTATGTATGACTTAGTCCACATTGCAGCCGGCTTGTGGGAGGCAAGAAACAGCGTTCGTGACAGGGGAGGGTTGAATTGGATGATACGAAATTGGGATGGGAGAAAATATAGAAAATGGGAGAAAAAGTGGATAAAAAAAAAACATTTTACCACTAAACAGCTGATTCTACACTAATCAAGCGTAAAATAAGCTAAACATAGTTGATGTTAACGACAAGGAGAAGTGCTTGTCTTCATTCCTAAATCCCATTTCATGATATCTCAAGACAAATCCAGCAAGTCAGTTATGTTACAAGTAAATTACACAAAAAGTTAAACCCGGGCAAATCCACATTAGCCACACAATCAGCCAACCTAACATTACCCGACGCTCACGCAAGCTATAACGTTATGTAATAATGTTAGCATTACATGTTCACCACATTTAATGTTAAATTAGCTAAACAAAATGTGCCACATTAATAGACTTCCAAAGGGTCTATTACAAATGTGGTGGAGGCACTGGCCTTCTGACCTCTGCCTCCTGAACTACTAGTATAATATCAATACCTGATCTCACCCTCTCTAGTCCATTCAATCTCACCATTGTTATTCTCTCACCCTCCAAGTCCCCTTGAACACTAAGGGTGCTAATGGGTGACTTCAATCTACCAGACCCTTCCCAGTCTGCCACAGTGGTCTCTCCTACAATCCTTCAACCTGACTCCCACTGTCATGCCTCCCACCCACAAAGCTGGCAGCTCCCTGAATCTCATTATTCCCCTGTGACTCCAACATAATTAACACCACGGTAACTCCCCTCCGTATATCAGACTACTTCTTTGTTTTCACTAACTCTTATGCTAAACCCTAAACCACCCTCTCCAACTCAAACTGTCTCATTCAGACGCAACCTACGCTCCATGTCCCCCGACCCTCTCCTCTGACATCCTGTCCTTTGAGTGACACTTCCTCTCCCCCCAGATACAACAAACTCCACCCTCCTTTCAACCCTGTCCTTCAACAAGCTCTGTCCCCTCACCAAGAAGCCTGCCAGCCACTCCACACCCAGACCATGGCTGATGGAAAGACCTGCCTCACTGGTGACATCACTACCTATCATGACCTCTTGTCAGCATTCTCCAAAAACATCACTACTGCCAAAGACTCTTTCTTTCACCATAAGATTGAGGCCTCAGCTAAGAACCTCCATAAAGTACATGCCACCATGTCCTCCCTCCTCACCCCCCCCCCTTTCATCCTCTCTTTCTACGGAGGACTTTACCTTCTTTGAGAAAAAGGTCGAGAACACACACCCTAACCCCCACCCACTCCGAGGGCAGTAAAAGGAACCTCATCTTTCACATTGTCATCTTTCTCTCCCCTTACAGATGCTGATGTTCTAACACTGGTGACGTCAAACTGTCCCACTACATGCCAGTTGGACCTGATACCCTCCCCACTCCTCCAGACCATCACACTAGACATCCTCCCTCAACTCTGTGGTGGTTCCCACCTCTCTAAAGTGAAGGCCACTGAAAGTGAAGCCTGAACCCCACTGTCATAGATAAATATCACCCTGTCTCTCTTCTCTGTTTTCGTGCTAAATCACTTGAACGTGCCGTATCCAACCAGCTCACTGATTATCTATTACAAAACGACCTCCTGGATCCTAATCAGTCAGGCTTCAAGACCGTTCACTCCATAGAGACGACCCTCATAGCAGTCACAGAGGCTCTTCTCTTAGCAAGAGTGAAAGGCCTCTCCTCTGTCCTGATTCTCCTGGATGAGCAGCCCTTAACACAGTCAACCATCAGATCCCCCTCACATCCCTTGCAGGGATGGGAGTTGTAGGTTCTGCGCTGGCATGGCTGTCAGCCTACCTTGATGACCACTCCAATCAAGTATCATGGAGAGGCACCCAATCGGACCACCGCCCGCTACAGACGGGTGTCCCCCAGAGCTCGGTCCTTTTATCTCTTTACACCACAGAAATCCTCTCCACTGACAAACCTTTCAATCACAGTGGAGAACGTAGTCGTGGCAAATGGCAATGTCCCCGACCGCCAAGAACCAAGGTCTGGTCCTTGACGACCAGCTGGACTCATCTGCTCACATCGCCTCAGCAACCAGAACCTGCAGATTCTTCCTGAGCAACGTGAGAAGGATCCGCCTGCACTTAGTTCTAACGGGTTCTCCCGGCTTGTTCCACCAAGGTACTTCAACTCATACAGAACGCAGCAGCCCGCCTGATCTCCAACCTACCAAAGTCAGCCCACATCACCCCACTTCTCATTGCAGCACGAATCCGCTTCAAGGTTAAGGTTCTCTTAACTACACACCCTCAAGACCCCCTACGCTGTGTATCTTCCAGCTGCCTGAGGCCCACTTCTCTTCAGCCTCCTGGGAGGTTGTTGAAACGAAGCAGGCTATTCTCTATCCTGGCTCCACAGTGGTGGAACAAACTTCCCACCATAGTCGGGACAGCTGAAACCCACCCAATTGTCCACCGTCTACTAAAAACACACTCTTTCAATAAATATCAGAATTGATCAAACTTACTGTCTTTTACTATTGTTACTACTGTGTGTATACTGTATACTACTATCTACTATGTACTATGCTACTATACCTATACTACTATCTACAATGCTAATATGTCTATAATACTATACACTCAGAGTGAAGTACTCAAGTTCTGCACGGCTATACCCTTAGCTGCTAGAGGTGCACCCCTCCCACGGACTTGTTGTACACAATTTATAAGTCGTCAGCAATACTGGAAAATAAGAGTCATCTGGGTGTGACGCCTCAGCATGTTATGGCTGTGCACTTTAAGTGCCCCATTCACTGTCTATATGGAAGAGCCCCAGATTTCACAGCCAGGTGACATCACACATTTGAGACTTCATCCTCTGACTTTAGTATATATTTTAAACAGTTATATGACGTCCTGGAATCCGTGGAACCTGTTTGTGAGAACTGGAAAAGACACTTCTCACTTGTTTATTTTCCAGCACCTCTTTCATCCCCTGTGTTGAACACGCCATGTATGGTGGGACACACATTAATTATTTTCTTTAGAAAATGCACTTTTTCAAACTGGTGTTCCTGGCTCCAAAAAACACAGCTAATTGATTCAGTAAAGGCGTTATAGGGTATCAATAAAGAAAGATCGATAAAGGAATATCTTATCCTATCTTATCTTAGCGTGGGGTATGTCTGGGAGTGTTGCATTTATTTATTTATTTTACATTTTATTTTGGATTTCATGGTGTTTTTTGTTTTGTTCTTGATTTATTGTGATGTTTCTTCTTGACTTGTTTAACTCTTTCTCTGCCACGCTGGGAACGGGATCTGCCACGCATTAAACCAATGGGGTCGGTGACCTTGTTTGCAGGGCTAGAACTATATTCTATATTATAGCTATGGATGCAATACTATGGCCCATTTGACATCGAGTATCTATCGTTCAAGATGTGAAAAAGAAAAAAATATTCCGTCCCGTTTTATACCGTGGTGAATATAAGTATGGTTTTAGAGTGGTTTAGGGTAATTCCTGGGAGGCTAGTAATAGCCTGATACGTGTATTATATTAAATCCATTGGCATTTCATCCCTACACACACTACACTTAAAAATTCAAATGCATATGATCGGTATTATGTGCCATCATGAATGCATGAAAGGGGGGGGGTCGTTTCTGATTAATTGATTGTCAATAACGGCATTCGTTAGTACAACCCCATACGCTGATCAGGGCGATGGCTATGAAAACAAGGCACAATCAAGCTGAAATTGACGTTAAATTGCTCTTACCTGTGGCCGGTGGGATTCCAAAAAGAATATTCCAATTATTTGATTGCCATCTGGTAGATTGTATGTCCATTTGACCCACGACATAACCCACCACAGGATAATGAATCAGGGGTCCGAAAACAATGCGATCAGGTGAAGCCCCTGGTTCAGGTTACTAGAAAAGTCAGCCCGGAGGCATTTCATCGACGCACAACCCCATACACAGAGTCTCAAAGGAAGTGCAACATCGGCCGCATACCACCAGGCGGCGGTATTGGACTTTTGCAATTGCAGACTCATTCCCTATGGTAACACAGGCTGCCTGGATGGATAACGAATGGAAATAGCGAATAAAAGAAATAACAATCAAATAACGTATATATACACGTGGTTGGCGTTCAACGATTGGCGGACAAACACGTATAAAATCGTTGTTGGCAGGGAATGAGTTAAAGAAGATGTGTCCGGCCCATGGGGACATTAATGTGTGTTGTCGGTCCTTACAAATAAATTGTATTTGATTTTATTTGATTTATCTTTTCTTATAGATAACATTTTTTATGTATTTTTTTGTTTTGTTTTTAAATAATACATCCACAGAGCTTTTAGAAAATTGTGAAATAAACATATTGTTTTTATCATTTAAAAAAAATTTGTGGTTCCAAACTTAATGTTGTTATTTACATGTCGCGTGCATGTATCGCCTCTCTACTTCCCATGTGAAATGCACCCAATTGGATAAATTACATGCTGGTGCTCTAGTGCGACATCTAGTGGCTGGATATTATCTCTAGCACCTTTAATAATATTATCCAGTAGGTCCCTTTTCATCCCCACCTCTCACCGCCCACAGTTCTCCACGCTACCATGGCATATTTGATTTCCTGACCTTGGAAACAACCCTTTGATTTACAATTGTTAGTTGTGGACTGTATGTAAGCAAAGACACAAACCACAATTGCATTATTAACCCCAGTTAGAGTTTTAAGAGAGAGAATGAGAGAATTTCATTGGGGTTAATTGCTTGTATTCATTTTCTTTTTAGTTCTCTGTTTACGTCGACCTTGCAATGAAAGGGTGGCATGTACAGTGTTTTCCAGAAGCTGAATTTCTCTTGCAAACCAGTCAAGGCCGGCTGGGGGGGTGTTCCAAATGTATTTATTCTGGGCCCTAACAGACCATGTACTTAGAAACCAGGCAGTAGGAGGTAGGCATTCTGCCTTTTATGGGCAAACCAAAGGAATTTAGAAATGTTGTTCCTTATCACAAAAAAATGTTTTTCCTCCCACCAATGTTTTTATTCGTCATCTGTTTCTTCATCGGAGATTTGCTGGAAAAACATATTTTCTCCCGTGATACAGTTTATTAGGGGACCCTGAAGACGAAAGTCTTTCTTTGGTCTGCATCCCCTTAACAATTGTGTGTATTGAGCCGTACTGTATTGTACCCATTCTGCAATCTGTTAATACAATTTTCAATCAATCAATCAATCAATTATCTGATGTTATTTGCTTGTTATTTTCTTCTGTTTATTTTTTTTACGTTAACCACACAGCTCAGTCGGACAAAAAGTTTCACAAAAGTTTCTACAAGCAAATACAACTTGCGCATTCGCCCGCAGAGGAGGACAGAGCATTTGCCTACGAAGGAAAGCAGAGCAGGGGATTTGCCTGCATGAGTAAAGTACAAACATGAGGCAAAATGTGTGTGTGTGTGTGTGTGTGTGTGTGTGTGTGTGTGTGTGTGTGTGTGTGTGTGTGTGTGTGTGTGTGTGTGTGTGTGTGTGTGTGTGTGTGTGTGTGTGTGTGTGTGTGTGTGTGTGTGTGTGTGTGTGTGTGTGTGTGTGTGTGTGTGTGTGTGTGTGTGTGTGTGTGTGTGTGTGTGTGTGTGTGTGTGTGTGTGTGTGCGTGCGTGCGTGCGTGCGTGCGTGCGTGCGTGCGTGCGTGCGTGCGTGCGTGCGTGCGTGCGTGCGTGAATGAAAGTATGAAAGAAGAGGGAGTTGAGCAGAAAGGGGAGGATAGGGAGATGTGGAAGTGGGCAGTTCTCCGAGAGGCCGTCTGTGATTGAGGGAACAGGGCCGGTGGAGGGGAGGAGGAGGAGGTGTATAAGTTCTCTTCTCTCCAGCCCGCGTCACTTTCTAAGCCAGCCAGCGCTGAGCCTCCACATCTCCTCCTTTGTTCTCTCTCTCTCGTTGTCGTTCCTTCACCTCTCTTACTCCCTCTCTCTCTCTTTGTCATTCCTCCGCTGACCATGAGCTACAGGAAGACCAGCACCATGCAGCAGCAGCACATCCCCTCGTCCCATGTGTCCTTCACCCGCTCCACGCCCTCCTACCGCGCCGCCAGCTGCTACGGCGGCGCCGGGGGGCAGGGGGCCCGCATCTCCTCCGCCTCCTCCTTCTCCGGCCTGCGCTCCGGGGCCCCCGGCATCTCCGCCTCCACCTCGTACAGGGTGAGCAGCGGGATGGGTGGCGCGGGCATGGGCTCGGGCGCGGGCATGGGCATGGGAATGGGCATGGGCATGGGGAGCGGCGGCGCGGGCATGGGGCTGGCGTCCGGCGGGGGGAACGGAGGCAGCATCACGGGCAACGAGAAGGGCGCCATGCAGAACCTGAACGACCGCCTGGCCAACTACCTGGAGACGGTGAGGAACCTGGAGCAGGCCAACCAGGAGCTGGAGGTCAAGATCAGGGAGGCGCTGGAGAAGGGAGGCCCCAGCGAGAGGGACTACAGCAAGTACCAGCCCATCCTGGACGACCTGCGCAGAGAGGTGAGTGTGAGGGTGAACCATGCAGGCCATGGGGGGGGGGGGGGGGGGTTATATAGAGAGGTGGGTGACAGGAGGGGGAGACGGCAGGGATAGTTGGAACTGGAGAGATGTGATTGGTTTGATTGGGGTATTGAGTTAAAGAGTGAACTAATACAGAGAGATGAGGAAAAGAGATTGAATGGACAGAGAGAGGCAAAGGTGAAGGTATTTGTGTCTTTGACTGCTTTGAGTAAATACTCAGAGCCTCTTAGAGGAACATACAGACCATATGGTGATCATCATCATCTTCATCACTGACAATCTTGCAATGGCTCTTCCGACTGCTATTGCAAAATCAGTAGCGTGTGTCCGTCGAAAAACACATTTATTTGTTATTATATCCCCCCAGAACTCAAAGACCAAACATTCCGTGAGCCTTTAGTCTCTCTAGGTAACAGAGAGTTCTATCTCTACATTCTGTGGGGAACACAGCTTTTGTGGGGTATCAAGTTTCCAGCAGGAGAATGGAGGGTGTGGCAGCTATCGCCCTAACCCCCCCGCCCCGCCCCACCCCCACCACAACCCCCTCTCACGCCACGGGTCTGGAGTCTCAACTTCCTGTGCATATGAATCACCCAAAAGACCAGTGGAAACAATGAGTCCTCGTCACTGAGAAAACCTCAAAACCTCAAAAAAAAACTCGATTTCTTTTTTTATAATAATTGCTTCTCGCAACTGCGAATGGTCACTCTGCATGCACGCATTCTCTTGCGCAGCGGAGCGCCAATGTGAACCAGATGTGCCGTGACACCGCACACAAAGAAGCCCACACTGCCAGCATGTGTGTATGTGCATAGCTGTGTGTGTGTGTGTGTGTGTGTGTGTGTGTGTGTGTGTGTGTGTGTGTGTGTGTGTGTGTGTGTGTGTGTGTGTGTGTGTGTGTGTGTGTGTGTGTGTGTGTGTGTGTGTGTGTGTGTGTGTGTGTGTGTGTGTGTGTGTGTGTGTGTGTGTGTGTGTGTGTGTGTGTGTGTGTGTGTGTGTGTGTGTGTGTGTGTGTGTGTGCATGTGCATGCAGTGGTTGTATAACGTTCTAGCCCACTCAGTGGAGTCAAATGTCAAATTCTTCTGCCAGACCCTAGATCGTTTCTATAGAGGATAATGACACATTGATGCGCTGTGTGCTCCACTGTGTGTTTCCTCCGACACATGAGGCCGGGGAGTGTTTCCTCATGTCTCTCTGCAGCGGGGCGCCATGGTTACATGCAAATACACAACATGCACCCACCCAGTCCAACACACGAGAGAGACAGACAGACAGACAGACAGACAGACAGACAGACAGACAGACAGACAGACAGACAGACAGACAGACAGACAGACAGACAGACAGACAGACAGACAGACAGACAGACAGACAGACAGACAGACAGACAGACAGACAGACAGACAGACAGACTATTAGATAGATTATTATCATTTATAGTTTTGTACCTCATTTCTGCATTGTACCTCACTGTTACCCATTTTACTCTGTATTGTATGTATGTATGTATATATGTATATTGAACATTCCTTTACTTGCTTTTGACCTACTTCTTAATCACTTTTTTTTACTGTATGAAGCACACTCTCAGGGGCTCATACAGAAACAAGCATTTCATCGTAAAGTATTCTGTATTTTATTGTGACAAATAATAAACAAACTTGAACTTGACTAGAAGGGTATAGGCAGACAGAAAGAGGAATAAAGACGGAGAGAGAGAAATGGGGTGAAAAGAGTTCATGAAATAAAAAAGAGAAGTATTTTTATGACTCGTTGGACAGGAAACTCTGCCCATTGTTCCAGCATTATTAAAAACCTGAGAGCAGATCTCGTGTTTTTGGCTCAAAATTACCCATTTTCCTGTTAAGTCTGTTCCTCTTCTCAGCTGCCATTAGCGTTGACTCAGATTTTGGCCCTATTGTGCGATTTGGATCTGTGTTCCCACGGCCCCCCGGGGAGATGTGGAATTGAAACATATGGTCTGTTACTGTAAAGAGAATTCCAAATCCCAAGGCTCGTATTAATTATCACCGATGATGCCTGGAAACTAGCGCTTTGATCGAGCCCCGGAGAAAGCAGGCCCGACCTAACGTGAACACGTGGAGGTTCTGGTCCAGCCCGAAACACGGGTTTAGGTCCCGATTAACAAACTGAAAAAAGGAACGTGAAATTGGTTCAAGCCCAGGGCGGCCTGATTCGGACCAGGCCCAAGCGGTTTGGACTGATAATCAAAGCTCTAATGGAAACGGCATTTACAGAATCGCAACATTTCTGAAAGTACCCGTGCGTTGGAGGGCGTGGTTCAAAGGTTTTTTGTGTGTTTGCCCTCAAGTGCAGAGTGACATCCCTCACAGATGATGTACTTTTTCCAGAAAAAGAAAACTATTTCTTTAGACGAAAGTTAAAAGAAAATTATTATAGTGAATCTTTGGGCAATTTCTAGATGAATAGATTGATTGATTGATTGAAAACTTTATTAACATATTACAGAATGGGTACAATACAGTACGGCTCAATACACACAATTGTTAAGGGGATGCAGACCAGAGAAAGACTTTCGTCTTGTTTATATCAGGGTCCCCCATTTTCAATTCATAATGACATTAATGACATATGCAACATACAGATATATATCATGACATACATGACATACAATACAGTGATACAGTACTGTTACATTTGTGACATACAAGATATACAAATATACAGTACTGTTAACACTTTGGGTGCCGGGAGCCGTCTTTAGACGTCTTTGCTGGCCATGCTAAAGTTGCCGGGGGACGCTGTACGTCGTCTTTATATCAATATTTCAAAAATCTGCAATCGGATTCATAATGTCCCTCCGCTGGCCTGAGATCCACCAGCAGGACCCACTGAGCTCTCTGGCGGTTCAGGAGCGCCATCTGGTGGCCGATCGGCGCAAGCGCTTAACAGGAAGCGCACTAGAGGTTTTGCTAGACGTCCGTATTGCTTCCGGCCACTCGGTACATGTCCCGTGACTCTAGCTCGTCACTCTACATAGCGATCGATTGCCAATAACTCGATAAACAACATGATTTGGACGTATATACCATTATACAAGCTGGAGATGGACCGGGTAATAATATATCCCATAATGATAAAATTTCTACTCGACGATGATCGCCCAACGGCGCGCGGAGACTGGGGTGAGTTTCAGCGTGTAACGTTACCGTCTTCGATAATAACTGATATTATCAACATTTGACCCACATTAGATGATTGGTATAACGCTGCCCACGGAATTATAAACGCCCCCTCGCCCATCCGGTCAACATCAGATGACGTGTAGTAACTTCTAGAAGTACGTCTAGTTGGAATTTTTTATATCGCGCTGATTGCCATCAAACTGTATTTCATCATCAATATAATGCATTTGGGGCTATATATCACGTTCTGGAGAAAGCTGCAGAAAGAGATGAAAACATACTTATACATTAGACCATACTTTACTATGAATATGTGAATGAAAAAGTTTAACGTTGCTACACAATGAACAATACATATAGGACTTTGAATGGGCCCTAATAATGGCAATGTAGCAATAGAATTTAAAAAGTTATAGCCCTGCAAAGAAGGGGACTTTCTCCATAGACAAATAGCGCTGGCAATCTATGGTATATCATTAATTTAACCTTAGGCAACCAAAGTGTTAAACAGTGATCCTAACATAAAATATATACATACGAGGGGGAGGAAACTGTACATTAGGAGGGGGTGGGTGGGTAGGAGGGGGGGTTAGGACATTTACGGGGGCCAGTTTTGAATTGCAGCCTCCCGTAGGTGCTCTTTGAGAGCGGTTTTGAAGGTGTGTAGGGATTCACATTTTTTTACGGCTGTGGGTAGGGCGTTCCACATTGATGTGGCATAATTGCGAAACGTGTTTAGACCCTGTTTGTGCCGAATCTGGGTTGAACATGATTTGTGGAACTCCCTCTAGTGGTTGTGGTCGTGGTATTTACTGACCTTTGGGAAGTATTTCGAGATGAAAACTAGGTTCAGACAAAGCAGGTAAAATGGTGGAAAAGGAAATGATGAAGAAACACCTTTCATCATCTTAGACTTAGATGCATTGGCTAAAGAATACTGTGCATCATAGTGACTTTCTCAACAAAAAACCCAAATATTTGTATATAATATTTTATGACAGGAGGGGGAGATGGGAAGAGTGAGGGAGGTCAGGAGGGATAGTTGGAGCTAGAGAGACGTGATATTGATTGGGGTATTGAGTTAAAGAGTAAACTAATGCAGAGAGATGAGGAAAAGAGATACGGGTGGTTAGCCTCAGAGATTGAATGGACAGAGAGGCAAAGGTGAAGGTATTTGTGTTTTTGACTGCTTTGAGTAAATACATACGTTTATTACATGTATATATATACATACGTACATCTGAGGTTTCTCCCTGTTTTGTTTTTCTATTGTTGGTTTTAGGGAGTTGTTCCTTATCTTCACTGGGGAAAGACTGGGGGTGTTGTAAAATGTGGATTTTATGGTGGTTTTTGTTCTGGATCTATTGTGTTTCTTCTTGAACTTGATTTGTTTTGATTTGGGGCTATAGAAATACATTTGATTTGATTTTATCCATGAGCCTTTAGTCACTAATATGTCTTCCCTCCAGGTCTTCGATAAGACAGTGGACAACGCTCGTTTCCTGCTCCAGATCGATAATGCCCGCTTGGCTGCTGACGACTTCAGAGTGAAGTATGTGTCTTTTTTCTTTTTCTCCTCTCTTCCTGATTGTGTTGTTGTTTGTAATTATTTATCCTAGTAAGCAGAGACCGAAGTTTTGAGATATTCGGGTCTCCCAGAGTTCATCCGATGTTGTGTTTACACAGAGCACGTTATCTACGAGTAAATCTGCCTGCTCTGTGTAAGCACTCAGCGGGCGTGCAAGTATCTACACGTATGTATACACAGCGATTGTGGGATCTCAATTTCAGACAAACCTCTGTGTGAATTTCCCTTTTCACAGCAATCTATGGTTCCCCTTCATTCCCTCAAAGAAACATAATAGGATCCTTGTGTCAGTCAAAGGCCAACATTGGACAAAACAATATAGTAACCATTTCAGAAAAACTGCCAATTACCATTTTGTACCTTCACACCAGCCGATGAAATCTGAAAAGTATACAATTCCTTTAAAAGGGTAAAAGTTGGGCGGCTCGGTAGTGTAGAGGTCTAAACACTCGCCTACCACCACAGAGACACCAGGGTTCAAATCCTGCGGTCAGTGGGACCTCTGGAGTCACTCGTCCCTACAAACACAATAATGTCAGTGTTCACGGCTGGGAAGCCGGTGGGGTGTGAGTCCTGGTCATTGCAACAGCGACTCCTACTGGTCGGTCTGTTCAGGAGAGGATCTGGGGGAGATAGTGTGAACCTCCGCATGCGTTAAGTTCTCCCAGTGAAACTCCTCGCTGTCAGGTGAAAAGAAGCGGCTGGCGACTCCACACATATCGGAGGAGGCATGTGGTAGTCTACACCTTCTCCAGACCAACAGAGGAGACATGTGGCAGTCTACACCCTCCCCAGACTGACAGAGGGGGCATGTGGTAGTCTACACCTTCTCCAGACCAACAGAGGAGACATGTGGCAGTATACACCCTCCCCAGACTGACAGAGGGGGCATGTGGTAGTCTATACCCTCCCCAGACAGACAGAGGAGACATGTGGTAGTCTACACCCTCCACAGACCGACAGAGGAGGCATGTGGTAGTCTACACCCTCCCCAGACCGACAGAGGAGACATGTGGTGTGGTAGTCTACACCCTCCCCAGACCGACAGAGGAGGCATGTGGTAGTCTACACCCTCCCCAGACCGACAGAGGAGACATGTGGTAGTCTACACCCTCCACAGACTGACAGAGGAGGAATGTGGTAGTCTACACCCTCCACAGACAGACAGATGAGGCATGTGGTAGTCTACACCCTCCACAGACCAACAGAGGAGACATGTGGTATCTACACCCTCCCCAGACCAACAGAGGAGACATGTGGTAGTCTACACCCTCCACAGACCAACAGAGGAGACATGCGGTGTGGTAGTCTACACCCTCCCCAGACCGACAGAGGAGACATGTGGTAGTCTACACCCTCCCCAGACCGACAGAGGAGTAATGTGGTAGTCTACACCCTCCACAGACCAACAGAGGAGACATGTGGTGTGGTAGTCTACACCCTCCCCAGACCGACAGAGGAGACATGTGGTAGTCTACACCCTCCACAGACAGACAGAGGAGGCATGTGGTAGTCTACACCCTCCCCAGACCGACAGAGGAGACATGTGGTCGTATACACCCTCCCCAGACCAACAGAGGAGGCATCTGGTAGTCTACACCCTCCACAGACCAACAGAGGAGACATGTGGTGTGGTAGTCTACACCCTCCCCAGACCGACAGAGGAGACATGTGGTAGTCTACACCCTCCCCAGACCGACAGAGGAGACATGTGGTAGTCTACACCCTCCCCAGAACGACAGAGGAGACATGTGGTAGTCTACACCCTCCACAGACTGACAGAGGAGGAATGTGGTAGTCTACACCCTCCCCAGACCAACAGAGGAGACATTTGGTATCTACACCCTCCCCAGACCAACAGAGGAGACATGTGGTAGTCTTCTACACCCTCCCCAGACCGACAGAGGAGACATGTGGTGTGGTAGTCTACACCCTCCCCAGACCGACAGAGGAGACATGTGGTAGTCTACACCCTCCACAGACAGACAGAGGAGACATGTGGTAGTCTACACCCTCCCCAGACCGACAGAGGAGACATGTGGTATCTACACCCTCCCCAGACCAACAGAGGAGGCATGTGGTCGTATACACCCTCCACAGACCAACAGAGGAGACATGTGGTGTGGTAGTCTACACCCTCCCCAGACCGACAGAGGAGACATGTGGTAGTCTACACCCTCCACAGACAGACAGAGGAGGCATGTGGTAGTCTACACCCTCCACAGACAGACAGAGGAGACATGTGGTAGTCTACACCCTCCACAGACCAACAGAGGAGACATGTGGTAGTCTACACCCTCCCCAGATCAACAGTAGGGTAGCGCAACGGCCAGGGGGTAATTGGCATAATGACTAAATTGGAGGGATGGGAGAAAAATATGTAGAATGGAGAAGAAAAAAAAGAAGTAAAAGTCTAAATTACCTTCACAGAATGATTGGTCTGGTTAAATTACAAGTCCTCGATTCTAAAAGTCTGCGTAAAGTTGCACTCTGTGGTCTTTGTCAATTATTTGGTAACATTCTTCTACAGTCTTCTGCTGTTGGTCATTCATCTGCAAGCTGAATACATTTCTCCTCATGAAACATTTTGGAAAGTACATTTTTTACTATTCTTACCACCCGTCCATTTTCTTTCCTCTTGCATCGTTTACAATATCCACGTTTACTTTCACTTTTGGCTCAGTAAAGTTATATCACTCCTTTAATTCACAGGTAGTTAACTTGTTAGACTCTTGCAGGGGAAGTATTGGCCAATGAAGCTAACGCTCCAGGGTGTATAGGTACTTACAGGAGAACACAGCATGCTCCACACGGGCAAAAGTGGTGTTCTTCATCGCCCCTGTGCTCATGGCATGCGCCTGCGTCCTCGTGTGCATACAGGAAGGAAATGCGATGCGTCATTTAAAATTGTACTCTACTTTACTCACTAGCAACCGCTATATTTACTGTAGGGTTCAGATAAATAAATTGGAATTAAAAAGTAGGGTATTTTCTTTTAAATGTAGTGGAGTCAAAGTACAAAGTTCCCAAAAAAGGTTAAATACTCAAAGTACCTAAAAGTATTTTTTTTTATATACTTTCTTTTCCTGACTTTGGAAACAAGTTGAATCTAAAATGGACACCATCCCTGTGCACACGTCCAGGTTTGACAATGAGCTGGCCATCCGCCAGTCTGTGGAGGCCGACATCGGTGGGCTGAAGAAAGTCATCGATGACACCAGCATGGGCAGGATGAACATCGAGAGTGAGATCGAGTCCGTGAGGGAGGAGCTGATCTTCCTGAGGAAGAACCACGAGAACGTGAGCGTCCACCTCAGAACATCATTCGACACGTTTACCTATTTGCACTGAATGCCATTTAATGGTAGATTCTGTAATGCTGTCAAAAAGAGACCTCTAGGCAAAAGTGCCCCTCTCTTGGTATTGCGCTTTGTTTACATTTTCTGTTGTGGTCTGATGCGTGTGCTGGAGTTGAATGGGGGGAGGGGCTGCTATTGCTGGCCACACATCCGGCCAGAATGTTCTGGAGAAATTCATAGTAACTTAATATACTGTGGATTCCTCCAGAACTGACTTGGCAGAGCCTGAAGTGTGGCCAGCAATAGCAACCGCTCCCCCTGTCCCAACTCAACTTCAACACAACAAAGCACAATTCCAAGAGGGGTACTTTAGCCTAGAGGTGGCTGTTTGAAGGCATTTACAGATTCTACATTTACCTTTGAAACAGGGGGTATATTTTCTTAATCGATCTAATTTGGTCAATGTTGGTTGGAAACAAGAATATTTGGAGTGCTTCAACTCAGCCTTCATCTGCAAAGAGACTAGATCATCAGCTAAGACTCAGCTACTCAAAAATAGTTATCTTAATAATGACTATATATGTTATGATGAATTGAAAATGGGGGACCCTGATGTAAACTAAACGAAAGTCTTTCTCTGGTCTGCATCCCCTTAACAATTGTATGTATTGAGATGTACTGTACTGTACCCATTCTGCAATCTGTTAATAAAATGTTCAATCAATCAATTCAATCAATCAAACTAGCAGTGGATGGAAGAGGCAGGAACGCTCATGTCCGCACATGATCAATTTAGTGGGACCACATTTATTGATTTACTGATGCAAACATGAGCGCTCCTGCCTCTTCCACCTACATCTTTATTTGAAGTATATCCTAGGTAAAAATATCATGTTTGAACACCTGTGTTTTCTTTTGAGTAATGTTCTCTCTCTCTCTCTCTCCCCATCTCTCGCTCTCATTCTCTCCTTCTCTCTTTTTCTCTTTCTCTCTCTCTCTCACCCCTCCCTCTCTCCCATATAGGAGGTGATGGAGATCAGGAATCATATCTCCCAGTCAGGCGTGCAGGTGGATGTGGACGCTCCTAAAGGCCAGGATCTGGCCCAGGTCATGGAGGACATGAGGGCCAACTATGAGAAGATAGCCATGAAGAACCAGGAGGACCTCAAGCACTGGCACGAAAACCAGGTAGGCTGATGGTGGATCTGTTAGGAGGGGTCTGTGGTGGTTCTGTTAGGAGGAACCTGTGGTGGTTCTGTTAGGAGGGACCTGTGGTGGTTCTGTTAGGAGGGATCTGTAATGGTTCTGTTAGGAGGGACCTGTGGTGGTTCTGTTAGGAGGGACCTGTGGTGGTTCTGTTAGGAGGGACCTGTGGTGGTTCTGTTAGGAGGGATCTGTGGTGGTTCTGTTAGGAGGGATCTGTGGTGGTTCTGTTAGGAGGAACCTGTGATGGTTCTGTTAGGAGGGATCTGTGGTGGTTCTGTTAGGAGGGATCTGTGGTGGTTCTGTTAGGAGGGACCTGTGGTGGTTCTGTTAGGAGGGATCTGTGGTGGTTCTGTTAGGAGGGACCTGTGGTGGTTCTGTTAGGAGGGATGTGTGGTGGTTCTGTTAGGAGGAACCTGTGCTGTCAGGGGGAACCTGTGCTGTCAGGGGGAACCTGTCCTGTCAGGGGGAACCTGTTGTGGTTCTATTAGGAGGTACCTGTGGTTAGAGGTTAAATTCATATTGTTAGAGGTTAAATTCATATTGTATTATAAGATATATAGACTCATGGTACAGTAAAAAGAATAATCAAATAACAACTGCTGGTAGAAATACAGTAAATGTCCATATACAAAATGGCTTCAAAGGAAAACATCGTGAACTATTTTTGTTTGCTAACAAGCATCCCTCTGTCTGCTCTCTATGTGGCAGATTTCAGACGTGCAGGTGGAGGTATCGCACAACACAGAGGCTCTACAAGGCGCCCAGATGGAGAAGAACGACCTCGGCAGACAGCTCCAGTCGCTGGAGATTGAATTCGCATCACAACAGAGCTTGGTGAGGGTGTTCCGTCAATACAGTTTTAAATTTCTTTTTTTTTTTACCTTTATTTAATTAACCAGGCAAATCAATTAAGAAATTCTTATTTACAATGATGGCCTGGCAAGAGACAATTCCTCTTGAAGGGAGGGGGGGGGGGGGACACTGTGACGTGTTGACATATCCTGCTCATCACAACAGAGCTTGGTAAGGATGTTCTGTCAGTACACTTTGACGTGTTGACATAACCTGCTCATGGCTATTTACCTTTTTAAATGAAAAAGGTTCCACATAACCCCCCCCCCTCTCACCAGTACATGCCATGCCTTCTGACTTGAAGTGCTGCTTGTCATTCAACACTCGTATCCATACAACATTCCTCCGTCTTCTTGCTCCATAACCCTGAACATTCCAACATTTCAAGCTCCACGTCTTTCATCCAAGGTTTTCGTGGTCATCGTATTTTTGTAAATTATAAAATAACTTCCTGGCCATAATCTCTTCTGACAACATTGACATTCTTTTTAGCAATAGTTGGCAACATTCTCACGTTCACCCAAAGTACAAGTTCACTATTCCTAAGTAAAAAATTATTATAATCAAATAGTCAAATACGAAATTTCTAAAAAGAATTATAAACAATAAAGGAAACAATTATCTTTTCTCGAAGTATACTTTGTATACTTCATTATAATTTTTATTTATTTATTCAGAAGGTATGCTTTAGGTTGTGTTAAATTTAAACCACTTAAGTTGTACTTAGTGTGTTAAAAGGTGTAGGCCTACTTAAGATGTGCGTAAATATTTTGAAATTATACTTTTGATTACTTCCGCTTACCAAAATAGTACACTTTTAATAAGTTTACTAAATTAGAACTTAAGTTTTGTAAACATCTGTTTTCTTTAGGTGAACTTAAATTACACTTACAGCGTATTGATAACTATCATATTAAACGTGTATCAAATGTGCTTTGAATTAGTACATGAAAGCACAAAATAAATTGGAAGTATACTCTCAGAAAAGTACATCTAGGTAGAAATATACTTATAACACACTTAAAGGGATAGTTCTGGTGTTGTTCTCAGCACAAGCCATGATGTTAGCTCCAGATAGTTAGCCACAAACCAATGCAAAGTCAATGGGGTCAAGCTCCTGTCTGTACAAGCTGACAACTGAAATCTACTCTGTATGCTCTGTGGAATAGATTTAAATTGTCCTCGGTCAGATAGTACAAACAGGAGCTTGACCCCATTGACTTTGCTAACTAACTGGAACTAATCTGAGGAACAGCATGGCTTGTGTTGAGAAAGCACTCTATCAATCTATCAATAACATCATTGTCAACTAGAAATAGCAAATAGGGCTAGGGTTCCAAAAATGTGAACTATCCCTTTAATACACAAAAAAATATATACATTCAGCATCTCAATATTCTCTCGTGGCATTTGTTCCCTGGACAGAGAGCCTCTCTGGACGACACCCTGAGGAACACGGAGATGAGAAGCAACATGGAGATGGAGAAGTACAACAACATCCTGGTTCGCCTGGAGGAGGAGCTCACCAACCTGCGCGGCAGCATCCAGCAGCAGGGCCAGGACTACGAGGCGCTGCTCAACATGAAGATGCAGCTGGAGGCGGAGATCGCCACCTACAGGACCCTGCTGGACGGTGGAGACTTCAAGTAAGGGAGACGGAGGAGGAGGACGACGATGAGATTAGGAGGAGGAGGATTCAGGAGAGCATGGCATAGAGAGGACGAGGATGATTGTGGTGGTGGTGGTGGTGGTGGTGGTGGTGGTGGTGGTGAGGATGATGATGATGATGATGATGATGATGATGATGATGATGATGATGATGATGATGATGATGATTATAGTGGTGGTGGTGGTGAGGATGATAATGATGATGATGATGATGATGATGATGATTATAGTGGTGGTGGTGGTGAGGATGATGATGATGATGATGATGATGATGATGATGATGATGATGATTGTGGTGATGATGATGATGATGATGATGATGATGAGGATGAGGATGAGGATGAGGATGATAATGATGATTGTAGTGGTGGTGAGGATGATAATGATGATTGTAGTGGTGGTGAGGATGAATCATGATGATTGTAGTGGTGGTGAGGATGATGATGATTGTGATGAGTCGACTACCTTGATGGAGATTCAGTGGAAGCTTTAATAGTACGCATAATAGCAGTAATGTTTGTGGTTGTGAACTAATGTGGCACCAGGACCTATTTATTATGATTATTATGAGTATTATTGCTATTATTATTAATATTATTATTGTTGCATTTATTACTATTATTATTGTTATTAATATTATTGATGTTATTATTATTATTACCATAACCATTTTCAATAGTGTAGGACTGAAAGTGTATAGAGATACGTACTGCATGATGGTTAATGCCCTCTGTAGGGAGAAGGGGGTCATTGCATGATCAGTTGAACACTGGTCTTGAGAGTCACCATGTTTTCATTATTGTTTTGAACAGGCTCCAAGACGCCCTGGATGAACTGAAGAACAAGAACTAATCTGGAAGAAATGCTCCTGGCAACAATCACCACAATGACGGCAGATTTTCCCTCAACCACCCTGTTGGAAACTAAGTCCTACTGGTCCAATCAGCCTTTAAAAGCTGTTTTAAAGCCACGATCCATAGTTTGTGAGTGGTTATGAAATATTATAGATACAGGTTTAGATTGTATTGAAGGTATATAGACTATTGATGGGTGAAATTTAGATGATTTAGGAGCAGAGTAAAATAATCACCCATTTTGTTGCAGCCTGACAACCAATTCACTAGGTCAGTCTAAATGCTGACTGTATAAAATGTGAAATGTAGCCATACCCTTAAAATTACGGATCGCAGCTTTAAAGCAACCATTTCCTGGCCTGAAGGGAATAAAGAAAATAAAATCTTTGACCAGCATTCAGTGTTTTCGTGAATGTATTTATTATCATCATCATTATGTGACAATCATCATTGTCACATAAAACTCACATACAGACCAAAGCAGTCAGAAGAAAATATATTGTTGTCCAATGACCTCGGCTGTTAAAGGAACACGCCAACATTATGGGAAATGCACTTCTCCAGAGTCAGACAGGAAGATACCAAAGCGGATATGGACCAGCTAGCTGTGGGCCAAAACAACTCTCCTGGGCCCAGGGGCGGATTTAGGATTGTAGGAGATCCGGGGCTTAGCCCAGATAGGTGCCCGCGTAAGCGGGCATGGATTTTTTTAACTTCGACACCACAACCTTTAACTTATACCACCACCGACAAAAGGCACTAGAGAACACTTAAATTCACACCCTTTAATTAATGAAGCAAACTATAATAATAATAATAATAATAATAATAATAATAATAATAATAATAATAATAATAATAATAATAATAATAATAATAATAATAATAATAATAATAACTAGACAATTCCGCGCGGGGGAAATTGTGAAAGTGTGGGTGACGCCTGTGCACCGCCGGCCAACGGGGGAGAGGGTCTCTCGCGAGTCTCTATGACAAACGGTTCAAAGGATACAAAAAGGGGGCGCGGCCTAAGGATCGGGGGAGTGGTCAACATAGACCAATCAAAGAGGATATCCCTACTGAGTGCAACGACACAACCCGCAACACTATTACACTATTACACTATTACACAATATTACACTATTACACACTATTACACACTATTACACTATTACACACTATTACACTATTACACTATTGCACACTATTACACTATTACACTATTACACACTATTACACTATTACACACTATTACACACTATTACACACTATTACACTATTACACACTATTACACTATTACACTATTACACACTATTACACACTATTACACTATTACACACTATTACACTATTACACTATTACACACTATTACACTATTACACTATTACACACTATTACACTATTACACTATTACACACTATTACACTATTACACACTATTACACACTATTACACTATTACACACTATTACACACTATTACACACTATTACACTATTACACACTATTACACTATTACACTATTACACACTATTACACTATTACACTATTACACACTATTACACTATTAGACACTATTACACTATTACACTATTACACACTATTACACTATTACACACTATTACACTATTACACACTATTACACTATTACACTATTACACACTATTACACTATTACACACTATTACACTATTACACACTATTACACTATTACACTATTACACACTATTACACACTATTACACTATTACACACTATTACACTATTACACTATTACACACGATTACACTATTACACTATTACACACTATTACACTATTACACACTATTACACTATTACACTATTACACTATTACACACTATTACACTATTACACTATTACACACTATTACACACTATTACACTATTACACACTATTACACTATTACACACTATTACACTATTACACACTATTACACTATTACACTATTACACTATTACACACTATTACACTATTACACACTATTACACTATTACACTATTACACACTATTACACTATTACACACTATTACACTATTACACTATTACACACTATTACACTATTACACACTATTACACTATTACACTATTACACTATTACACACTATTACACTATTACACACTATTACACACTATTACACTATTACACTATTACACACTATTACACTATTACACACTATTACACTATTACATTATTACACTATTACACACTATTACACTATTACACTATTACACTATTACACACTATTACACTATTACACACTATTACACACTATTACACTTTTACACACTATTACACTATTACACACTATTACACTATTACACTATTACACACTATTACACTATTACACTATTACACACTATTACACACTATTACACTATTACACACTATTACACTATTACACTATTACACACTATTACACACTATTACACACTATTACACACTATTACACACTATTACACTATTACACTATTACACACTATTACACACTATTACACTATTACACACTATTACACTATTACACTATTACACACTATTACACTATTACACTATTACACACTATTACACTATTACACACTATTACACTATTACACTATTACACACTATTACACTATTACACTATTACACACTATTACACTTTTACACACTATTACACTATTACACTATTACACACTATTACACTATTACACACTATTACACTATTACACTATTACACACTATTACACTATTACACTATTACACTATTACACACTATTACACTATTACACTATTACACACTATTACACTATTACACACTATTACACTATTACACACTATTACACTATTACACACTATTACACTATTACACTATTACACTATTACACACTATTACACTATTACACACTATTACACTATTACACTATTACACACTATTACACTATTACACACTATTACACTATTACACTATTACACACTATTACACTATTACACTATTACACACTATTACACTATTACACACTATTACACTATTACACTATTACACACCATTACACTATTACACTATTACACTATTACACACTATTACACTATTACACTATTACACACTATTACACTATTACACACTATTACACTATTACACACTATTACACACTATAACACTATTACACTATTACACACTATTACACTATTACACACTATTGCACTATTACACTATTACACTATTACACACTATTACACTATTACACACTATTACACTATTACACTATTACACACTATTACACTATTACACTATTACACACTATTACACTATTACACTATTGCACACTATTACACACTATTACACTATTACACTATAACACACTATTACACACTATTACACACTATTACACTATTACACTATTACACACTATTACACTATTACACTATTACACACTATTACACTATTACACACTATTACACTATTACACTATTACACACTATTACACTATTACACTATTACACACTATTACACTATTACACACTATTACACTATTACACTATTACACACTATTACACTATTACACACTATTACACTATTACACACTATTACACTATTACACTATTATACACTATTACACTATTACACACTATTACACTATTACACACTATTACACTATTACACTATTACACACTATTACACTATTACACACTATTACACTATTACACTATTACACACTATTACACTATTACACACTATTACACACTATTACACTATTACACACTATTACACTATTACACACTATTACACTATTACACTATTACACACTATTACACTATTAAACACTATTACACTATTACACACTATTACACTATTACACACTATTGCACTATTACACTATTACACTATTACACACTATTACACTATTACACACTATTACACTATTACACTATTACACACTATTACACTATTACACTATTACACACTATTACACTATTACACTATTGCACACTATTACACTATTACACTATTACACACTATTACACTATTACACACTATTACACACTATTACACACTATTACACTATTACACACTATTACACTATTACACTATTACACACTATTACACACTATTACACTATTACACACTATTACACTATTACACTATTACACACTATTACACTATTACACTATTACACACTATTACACTATTACACTATTACACACTATTACACTATTACACTATTACACACTATTACACACTATTACACTATTACACACTATTACACACTATTACACACTATTACACACTATTACACTATTACACTATTACACACTATTACACTATTACACACTATTACACTATTACACTATTACACACTATTACACTATTACACTATTACACACTATTACACTATTACACACTATTACACACTATTACACTATTACACTATTACACACTATTACACTATTACACACTATTACACTATTACACACTATTACACTATTACACTATTACACACTATTACACTATTACACACTATTACACTATTACACACTATTACACTATTACACTATTACACACTATTACACTATTACACTATTACACACTATTACACTATTACACACTATTACACTATTACACTATTACACACTATTACACACTATTACACTATTACACACTATTACACTATTACACACTATTACACTATTACACTATTACACACTATTACACTATTACACTATTACACACTATTACACTATTACACTATTACACTATTACACACTATTACACTATTACACACTATTACACTATTACACTATTACACACTATTACACTATTACACACTATTACACTATTACACTATTACACACTATTACACTATTACACACTATTACACTATTACACTATTACACTATTACACTATTACACACTATTACACTATTACACACTATTACACACTATTACACACTATTACACTATTACACTATTACACACTATTACACTATTACACACTATTACACTATTACACTATTACACTATTACACACTATTACACTATTACACTATTACACACTATTACACTATTACACACTATTACACTATTACACACTATTACACACTATTACACTTTTACACACTATTACACTATTACACACTATTACACTATTACACTATTACACACTATTACACTATTACACTATTACACACTATTACACACTATTACACTATTACACACTATTACACTATTACACTATTACACACTATTACACACTATTACACACTATTACACACTATTACACACTATTACACTATTACACACTATTACACTATTACACACTATTACACACTATTACACTATTACACTATTACACACTATTACACTATTACACTATTACACACTATTACACTATTACACACTATTACACTATTACACTATTACACACTATTACACTATTACACTATTACACACTATTACACTTTTACACACTATTACACTATTACACTATTACACACTATTACACTATTACACACTATTACACTATTACACTATTACACACTATTACACTATTACACACTATTACACTATTACACTATTACACACTATTACACTATTAGACACTATTACACTATTACACACTATTACACTATTACACACTATTACACTATTACACACTATTACACTATTACACACTATTACACACTATTACACTATTACACTATTACACACTATTACACTATTACACTATTACACACTATTACACTATTACACTATTACACACTATTACACTATTACACACTATTACACTATTACACTATTACACACTATTACACTATTACACACTATTACACTATTACACCGAGTACAATGGCACAATCCGCAAGTCTCTACGACAAACGGTTCAAGAGATACACTGAGGGGGTGTGGCCTAAGGGGGCGTGGTCTAAGGATCGGGGGAGTGGTCAACATCGACCAATGAAAGGGGGTCAACATGGACCAATGAAAAATGAAAGAGGATATCCCTACTGAGTACAATGGCACAATCCGCAAGTCTCTACGACAAACGGTTCAAGAGATACACTGAGGGGGTGTGGCCTAAGGGGGAGTGGTCAACATCGACCAATGAAAGGTGGTCAACATCGACCAATGGCACAATCCGCAAGTCTCTACGACAAACGGTTCAAGAGATACACTGAGGGGGTGTGGCCTAAGGGGGCGTGGTCTAAGGATCGGGGGAGTGGTCAACATCGACCAATGAAAGGGGGTCAACATGGACCAATGAAAAATGAAAGAGGATATCCCTACTGAGTACAATGGCACAATCCGCAAGTCTCTACGACAAACGGTTCAAGAGATACACTGAGGGGGTGTGGCCTAAGGGGGCGTGGTCTAAGGATCGGGGGAGTGGTCAACATCGACCAATGAAAGGGGGTCAACATGGACCAATGAAAAATGAAAGAGGATATCCCTACTGAGTACAATGACACAACCCACAAGACAGAGGGCGCTGTCAGCAATTCAGTACTGCAACACAGTGATGGCCAATGATGGGTTAAGTGGATGATGTCATTGGCAGCTCAGCCACGAGCCACACAGCTGAACCAATCATGAGTGAGCCATGAGCCACACAGGTGAAGCAATCACTATGACTTGCATATTTTCTATTCAATGCATTTCTATGGAGGCAGATGCATGACTGCATTGTCACATTGATTAAAAGAAAACTATAAGAGATGAAGCGTTGTGACGCGCACATGAGCACTACAACGAGTAGGCGAAGGGTTGTGCGCGATATTGTGACATTCGTGCGATATTGTGGCACTCCTTCGGCGATCGGAACAGAAGGCTAAAAAATAGTGTGAAAAATGTGATTTCTAGAGTGCGATTGCATGGCGGTCAATGGGGAGGAGAACCTTCAAACAAATGGTCGTCAGTTGAGATAGAAATGTCCAATTCCATTTATTTTTCTTTTGTGAGCGGGTTGACAGCCGTGTCATCGTTTTGATGTGTTTGTTTTATTTCTACGTCCAAAATTGAGATCACACTCGCAATTCACCCAAGGTAGGGGGAAAAAGATTATTTCAGCTGCTACACTCTAAAATGCAATGCATTCCCAATGGGACCGAAATTTTACCGTTTAAAGTCGATTCGTAGCCAGACGGTGCGGTGAAACTTTACGAGTTCGAATAGCACATCGAGTTGGAGCAAGCCGGTCGTTTTGATACCTTTCACGTGTATGGGGCGCAAACGCTCTGGGAGGAGTTTGTTGGCAAAATCTGAGAATATAGATAATAAGTAAACACTATTACACACTATTACACTATTACACTATTACACACTATTACACACTATTACACACTATTACACTATTACACACTATTACACACTATTACACTATTACACACTATTACACTATTACACACTATTACACACTATTACACTATTACACACTATTACACTATTACACACTATTACACTATTACACTATTACACACTATTACACTATTACACTATTACACACTATTACACTATTACACACTATTACACTATTACACTATTACACACTATTACACTATTACACACTATTACACTATTACACACTATTACACACTATTACACACTATTACACTATTACACACTATTACACTATTACACACTATTACACTATTACACTATTACACACTATTACACACTATTACACTATTACACACTATTACACTATTACACACTATTACACTATTACACACTATTACACTATTACACTATTACACTATTACACACTATTACACTATTACACACTATTACACTATTACACTATTACACACTATTACACATTATTACACTATTACACTATTACACACTATTACACACTATTACACTATTACACACTATTACACACTATTACACACTATTACACTATTACACACTATTACACTATTACACACTATTACACTATTACACACTATTTCACACTATTACACTATTACACACTATTACACACTATTATACACTATTACACTATTACACACTATTACACTATTACACACTATTACACTATTACACTATTACACACTATTACACTATTACACTATTACACACTATTACACACTATTACACTATTACACTATTACACACTATTACACTATTACACACTATTACACTATTACACTATTACACACTATTACACTATTACACACTATTACACTATTACACACTATTACACTATTACACTATTACACTATTACACACTATTACACTATTACACACTATTACACTATTACACTATTACACACTATAACACTATTACACACTATTACACTATTACACTATTACACACTATAACACTATTACACTATTACACACTATTACACTATTACACACTATTACACTATTACACTATTACACACTATTACACTATTACACACTATTACACTATTACACTATTACACACTATTACACTATTACACTATTACACACTATTACACTATTACACACTATTACACTATTACACACTATTACACTATTACACTATTACACACTATTACACTATTACACACTATTACACTATTACACACTATTACACTATTACACTATTACACACTATTACACTATTACACACTATTACACTATTACACACTATTACACTATTACACTATTACACACTATTACACTATTACACTATTACACACTATTACACTATTACACACTATTACACTATTACACTATTACACACTATTACACTATTACACTATTACACACTATTACACACTATTACACTATTACACACTATTACACTATTACACACTATTACACTATTACACACTATTACACTATTACACTATTACACTATTACACACTATTACACTATTACACACTATTACACTATTACACTATTACACACTATTACACTATTACACACTATTACACTATTACACTATTACACACTATTACACTATTACACACTATTACACTATTACACTATTACACTATTACACACTATTACACTATTACACACTATTACACACTATTACACACTATTACACTATTACACTATTACACACTATTACACTATTACACACTATTACACTATTACATTATTACACTATTACACACTATTACACTATTACACTATTACACTATTACACACTATTACACTATTACACACTATTACACACTATTACACTTTTACACACTATTACACTATTACACACTATTACACTATTACACTATTACACACTATTACACTATTACACTATTACACACTATTACACACTATTACACTATTACACACTATTACACTATTACACTATTACACACTATTACACACTATTACACACTATTACACACTATTACACACTATTACACTATTACACTATTACACACTATTACACACTATTACACTATTACACACTATTACACTATTACACTATTACACACTATTACACTATTACACTATTACACACTATTACACTATTACACACTATTACACTATTACACTATTACACACTATTACACTATTACACTATTACACACTATTACACTTTTACACACTATTACACTATTACACTATTACACACTATTACACTATTACACACTATTACACTATTACACTATTACACACTATTACACTATTACACTATTACACTATTACACACTATTACACTATTACACTATTACACACTATTACACTATTACACACTATTACACTATTACACACTATTACACTATTACACACTATTACACTATTACACTATTACACTATTACACACTATTACACTATTACACACTATTACACTATTACACTATTACACACTATTACACTATTACACACTATTACACTATTACACTATTACACACTATTACACTATTACACTATTACACACTATTACACTATTACACACTATTACACTATTACACTATTACACACCATTACACTATTACACTATTACACTATTACACACTATTACACTATTACACTATTACACACTATTACACACTATTACACTATTACACACTATTACACACTATAACACTATTACACTATTACACACTATTACACTATTACACACTATTGCACTATTACACTATTACACTATTACACACTATTACACTATTACACACTATTACACTATTACACTATTACACACTATTACACTATTACACTATTACACACTATTACACTATTACACTATTGCACACTATTACACACTATTACACTATTACACTATAACACACTATTACACACTATTACACACTATTACACTATTACACTATTACACACTATTACACTATTACACTATTACACACTATTACACTATTACACACTATTACACTATTACACTATTACACACTATTACACTATTACACTATTACACACTATTACACTATTACACACTATTACACTATTACACTATTACACACTATTACACTATTACACACTATTACACTATTACACACTATTACACTATTACACTATTACACACTATTACACTATTACACACTATTACACTATTACACACTATTACACTATTACACTATTACACACTATTACACTATTACACACTATTACACTATTACACTATTACACACTATTACACTATTACACACTATTACACACTATTACACTATTACACACTATTACACTATTACACACTATTACACTATTACACTATTACACACTATTACACTATTAAACACTATTACACTATTACACACTATTACACTATTACACACTATTGCACTATTACACTATTACACTATTACACACTATTACACTATTACACACTATTACACTATTACACTATTACACACTATTACACTATTACACTATTACACACTATTACACTATTACACTATTGCACACTATTACACTATTACACTATTACACACTATTACACTATTACACACTATTACACACTATTACACACTATTACACTATTACACACTATTACACTATTACACTATTACACACTATTACACACTATTACACTATTACACACTATTACACTATTACACTATTACACACTATTACACTATTACACTATTACACACTATTACACTATTACACTATTACACACTATTACACACTATTACACTATTACACACTATTACACACTATTACACACTATTACACACTATTACACTATTACACTATTACACACTATTACACTATTACACACTATTACACTATTACACTATTACACACTATTACACTATTACACTATTACACACTATTACACTATTACACACTATTACACACTATTACACTATTACACTATTACACACTATTACACTATTACACACTATTACACTATTACACACTATTACACTATTACACTATTACACACTATTACACTATTACACACTATTACACTATTACACACTATTACACTATTACACTATTACACACTATTACACTATTACACTATTACACACTATTACACTATTACACACTATTACACTATTACACTATTACACACTATTACACACTATTACACTATTACACACTATTACACTATTACACACTATTACACTATTACACTATTACACACTATTACACTATTACACTATTACACACTATTACACTATTACACTATTACACTATTACACACTATTACACTATTACACACTATTACACTATTACACGATTACACACTATTACACTATTACACACTATTACACTATTACACTATTACACACTATTACACTATTACACACTATTACACTATTACACTATTACACTATTACACTATTACACACTATTACACTATTACACACTATTACACACTATTACACACTATTACACTATTACACTATTACACACTATTACACTATTACACACTATTACACTATTACACTATTACACTATTACACACTATTACACTATTACACTATTACACACTATTACACTATTACACACTATTACACTATTACACACTATTACACACTATTACACTTTTACACACTATTACACTATTACACACTATTACACTATTACACTATTACACACTATTACACTATTACACTATTACACACTATTACACACTATTACACTATTACACACTATTACACTATTACACTATTACACACTATTACACACTATTACACACTATTACACACTATTACACACTATTACACTATTACACACTATTACACTATTACACACTATTACACACTATTACACTATTACACTATTACACACTATTACACTATTACACTATTACACACTATTACACTATTACACACTATTACACTATTACACTATTACACACTATTACACTATTACACTATTACACACTATTACACTTTTACACACTATTACACTATTACACTATTACACACTATTACACTATTACACACTATTACACTATTACACTATTACACACTATTACACTATTACACACTATTACACTATTACACTATTACACACTATTACACTATTAGACACTATTACACTATTACACACTATTACACTATTACACACTATTACACTATTACACACTATTACACTATTACACACTATTACACACTATTACACTATTACACTATTACACACTATTACACTATTACACTATTACACACTATTACACTATTACACTATTACACACTATTACACTATTACACACTATTACACTATTACACTATTACACACTATTACACTATTACACACTATTACACTATTACACCGAGTACAATGGCACAATCCGCAAGTCTCTACGACAAACGGTTCAAGAGATACACTGAGGGGGTGTGGCCTAAGGGGGCGTGGTCTAAGGATCGGGGGAGTGGTCAACATCGACCAATGAAAGGGGGTCAACATGGACCAATGAAAAATGAAAGAGGATATCCCTACTGAGTACAATGACACAACCCACAAGACAGAGGGCGCTGTCAGCAATTCAGTACTGCAACACAGTGATGGCCAATGATGGGTTAAGTGGATGATGTCATTGGCAGCTCAGCCACGAGCCACACAGCTGAACCAATCATGAGTGAGCCATGAGCCACACAGGTGAAGCAATCACTATGACTTGCATATTTTCTATTCAATGCATTTCTATGGAGGCAGATGCATGACTGCATTGTCACATTGATTAAAAGAAAACTATAAGAGATGAAGCGTTGTGACGCGCACATGAGCACTACAACGAGTAGGCGAAGGGTTGTGCGCGATATTGTGACATTCGTGCGATATTGTGGCACTCCTTCGGCGATCGGAACAGAAGGCTAAAAAATAGTGTGAAAAATGTGATTTCTAGAGTGCGATTGCATGGCGGTCAATGGGGAGGAGAACCTTCAAACAAATGGTCGTCAGTTGAGATAGAAATGTCCAATTCCATTTATTTTTCTTTTGTGAGCGGGTTGACAGCCGTGTCATCGTTTTGATGTGTTTGTTTTATTTCTACGTCCAAAATTGAGATCACACTCGCAATTCACCCAAGGTAGGGGGAAAAAGATTATTTCAGCTGCTACACTCTAAAATGCAATGCATTCCCAATGGGACCGAAATTTTACCGTTTAAAGTCGATTCGTAGCCAGACGGTGCGGTGAAACTTTACGAGTTCGAATAGCACATCGAGTTGGAGCAAGCCGGTCGTTTTGATACCTTTCACGTGTATGGGGCGCAAACGCTCTGGGAGGAGTTTGTTGGCAAAATCTGAGAATATAGATAATAAGTAAACACTATTACACACTATTACACTATTACACTATTACACACTATTACACACTATTACACACTATTACACTATTACACACTATTACACACTATTACACTATTACACACTATTACACTATTACACACTATTACACACTATTACACTATTACACACTATTACACTATTACACACTATTACACTATTACACTATTACACACTATTACACTATTACACTATTACACACTATTACACTATTACACACTATTACACTATTACACTATTACACACTATTACACTATTACACACTATTACACTATTACACACTATTACACACTATTACACACTATTACACTATTACACACTATTACACTATTACACTATTACACACTATTACACTATTACACACTATTACACTATTACACTATTACACACTATAACACTATTACACTATTACACACTATTACACTATTACACACTATTGCACTATTACACTATTACACACTATTACACTATTACACACTATTACACTATTACACTATTACACACTATTACACTATTATACTATTACACACTATTACACTATTACACTATTACACACTATTACACTATTACACTATTGCACACTATTACACTATTACACACTATTACACTATTACACACTATTACACACTATTACACACTATTACACTATTACACTATTACACACTATTACACTATTACACACTATTACACTATTACACACTATTACACTATTACACACTATTACACACTATTACACTATTACACTATTACACACTATTACACACTATTACACTATTACACACCATTACACTATTACACACCATTACAATATTACACTATTACACAATATTACACTATTACACACTATTACACACTATTACACACTATTACACTATTACACACTATTACACTATTACACTATTACACTATTACACACTATTACACTATTACACACTATTACACTATTACACTATTACACACTATTACACTATTACACACTATTACACACTATTACACTATTACACACTATTACACTATTACACACTATTACACACTATTACACACTATTACACTATTACACTATTACACACCATTACACTATTACACACCATTACAATATTACACTATTACACAATATTACACTATTACACACTATTACACTATTACACACTATTACACTATTACACACTATTACACTATTACACACTATTACACTATTACACTATTACACACTATTACACTATTACACACTATTACACTATTACACTATTACACACTATTACACTATTACACACTATTACACTATTACACTATTACACACTATTACACTATTACACACTATTACACACTATTACACTATTACACTATTACACTATTACACATTATTACACTATTACACACTATTACACTATTACACACTATTACACTATTACACTATTACACACTATTACACTATTACACACTATTACACACCGCAAGTCTCTACGACAAACGGTTCAAGAGATACACTGAGGGGGTGTGGCCTAAGGGGGCGTGGTCTAAGGATCGGGGGAGTGGTCAACATCGACCAATGAAAGGTGGTCAACATCAACCAATGAAAAATGAAAGAGGATATCCCTACTGAGTACAATGACACAACCCGCAAGACACAACCCGCAAGACAGAGGGCGCTGTCCAGCAATTCAGTACTGCAACACAGTGATGGGCAATGATGGGTTAAGTGGATGATGTCATTGGCAGGTCAGCTGAGCCATGAGCCCTGAGCCTCACAGCTGTTAAGCCTGAACCAATCAGCCATGAGCACAATGACTTGCATATTCTGAATTTTCTTTACATGACTGCATTGTCACGTTGATTAAAAGAAAACTATAAGAGATGAAGCGTTGTGACGCGCACAGAAGCACTACAATGAGTAGGCGAAGGGTTGTGCGCGATATTGTGGCATTCGTGCGATATTGTGGCACTCCTTCGGCGATCGGAACAGAAGGCTAAAAAATAGTGTGAAAAATGTGATTTCTAGAGTGCGATTGCATGGCGGTCAATGGGGAGGAGAACCTTCAAACAAATGGTCGTCAGTTGAGATAGAAATGTCCAATTCCATTTATTTTTCTTTTGTGAGCGGGTTGACAGCCGTGTCATCGTTTTGATGTGTTTGTTTTATTTCTACGTCCAAAATTGAGATCACACTCGCAATTCACCCAAGGTAGGGGGAAAAAGATTATTTCAGCTGCTACACTCTAAAATGCAATGCATTCCCAATGGGACCGAAATTTTACCGTTTAAAGTCGATTCGTAGCCAGACGGTGCGGTGAAACTTTTACGAGTTCGAAGACCGCAGTTGCCATAGGCAAGCCGCTCGTTTTGATACCTTTCACGTGTATGGTGCGCGAACGCTTACGTGTTGCAAAGTGTTTGAAACTCTAAATTGCACTGTATTTCCGAAATTTTACGGTTTAAAGTCGATTCGTAGCCAGACGGTGCGGTGAAACTTTACGAGTTCGAATAGCACATCGAGTTGGAGCAAGCCGGTCGTTTTGATACCTTTCACGTGTATGGGGCGCGAACGCTCTGGCACGAGTGTTGTTTGGAAAATCTGAGAATATAGATAATAAGTATATACTAGACAATTCCGCGTGGGGGAAATTGTGAAAGTGTGGGTGACGCCTGTGCACCGCCGGCCAACGGGGGAGAGGGTCTCTCGCGAGTCTCTATGACAAACGGTTCAAAGGATACAAAAAGGGGGCGCGGCCTAAGGATCGGGGGAGTGGTCAACATAGACCAATGAAAGAGGATATCCCTACTGAGTGCAACGACACAACCCGCAACACTATTACACTATTACACACTATTACACTATTACACACTATTACACACTATTACACACTATTACACTATTACACACTATTACACTATTACACTATTACACACTATTACACTATTACACTATTACACACTATTACACTATTACACACTATTACACTATTACACACTATTACACTATTACACACTATTACACTATTACACTATTACACACTATTACACTATTACACTATTACACTATTACACACTATTACACTATTACACACTATTACACTATTACACTATTACACACTATTACACACTATTACACTATTACACTATTACACTATTACACACTATTACACACTATTACACTATTACACACTATTACACTATTACACTATTACACACTATTACACTATTACACACTATTACACTATTACACTATTACACACTATTACACTATTACACACTATTACACTATTACACACTATTACACTATTACACACTATTACACTATTACACTATTACACACTATTACACTATTACACTATTACACACTATTACACTATTACACTATTACACACTATTACACTATTACACTATTACACACTATTACACTATTACACACTATTACACTATTACACACTATTACACTATTACACACTATTACACTATTACACACTATTACACTATTACACTATTACACACTATTACACACTATTACACTATTACACTATTACACTATTACACACTATTACACTATTACACCATTACACACTATTACACTATTACACTATTACACAATATTACACTATTACACTATTACACTATTACACACTATTACACTATTACACACTATTACACTATTACACACTATTACACTATTACACTATTACACACTATTACACACTATTACACTATTACACACTATTACACACTATTACACTATTACACTATTACACAATATTACACTATTACACACTATTACACTATTACACACTATTACACACTATTACACTATTACACACTATTACACACTATTACACACTATTACACTATTACACACTATTACACACTATTACACTATTACACTATTACACTATTACACTATTACACACTATTACACTATTACACTATTACACACTATTACACTATTACACACTATTACACTATTAAACTATTACACTATTACACACTATTACACTATTACACACTATTACACTATTACACTATTACACACTATTACACACTATTACACTATTACACTATTACACACTATTACACTATTACACACTATTACACTATTACACTATTACACACTATTACACACTATTACACTATTACACACTATTACACTATTACACTATTACACACTATTACACACTATTACACTATTACACTATTACACACTATTACACTATTACATGATTACACACTATTACACTATTACACACTATTACGATTTTTCCGAGTTTTGGGATTTTTTCGAGTTTTCGGATTTTTCCGATCAACATCGACCAATGGCACAATCCGCAAGTCTCTACGACAAACGGTTCAAGAGATACACTGAGGGGGTGTGGCCTAAGGGGGCGTGGTCTAAGGATCGGGGGAGTGGTCAACATCGACCAATGAAAGGTGGTCAACATCGACCAATGGCACAATCCCCAAGTCTCTACGACAAACGGTTCAAGAGATACACTGAGGGGGTGTGGCCTAAGGGGGCGTGGTCTAAGGATCGGGGGAGTGGTCAACATCGACCAATGAAAGGTGGTCAACAGGGGGAGTGGTCAACATCGACCAATGAAAGGTGGTCAACATCGACCAATGGCACAATCCGCAAGTCTCTACGACAAACGGTTCAAGAGATACACTGAGGGGGTGTGGCCTAAGGGGGCGTGGTCTAAGGATCGGGGGAGTGGTCAACATCGACCAATGAAAGGTGGTCAACATGGACCAATGAAAAATGAAAGAGGATATCCCTACTGAGTACAATGACACAACCCACAAGACAGAGGGCGCTGTCAGCAATTCAGTACTGCAACACAGTGATGGCCAATGATGGGTTAAGTGGATGATGTCATTGGCAGCTCAGCCACGAGCCACACAGCTGAACCAATCATGAGTGAGCCATGAGCCACACAGGTGAAGCAATCACTATGACTTGCATATTTTCTATCCAATGCATTTTATGGAGGCAGATGCATGACTGCATTGTCACATTGATTAAAAGAAAACTATAAGAGATGAAGCGTTGTGACGCGCACATGAGCACTACAACGAGTAGGCGAAGGGTTGTGCGCGATATTGTGACATTCGTGCGATATTGTGGCACTCCTTCGGCGATCGGAACAGAAGGCTAAAAAATAGTGTGAAAAATGTGATTTCTAGAGTGCGATTGCATGGCGGTCAATGGGGAGGAGAACCTTCAAACAAATGGTCGTCAGTTGAGATAGAAATGTCCAATTCCATTTATTTTTCTTTTGTGAGCGGGTTGACAGCCGTGTCATCGTTTTGATGTGTTTGTTTTATTTCTACGTCCAAAATTGAGATCACACTCGCAATTCACCCAAGGTAGGGGGAAAAAGATTATTTCAGCTGCTACACTCTAAAATGCAATGCATTCCCAATGGGACCGATATTTTACCGTTTAAAGTCGATTCGTAGCCAGACGGTGCGGTGAAACTTTACGAGATCGGAGACCGGTGTTGCCATAGGCAAGCCGCTCGTTTTGATACCTTTCACGTGTATGGGGCGCGAACGCTTACGTGTTGCAAAGTGTTTGCAAAATCGGTGGAATAAAGAATAATAATAAAAATAAAAAGAGTATGGATATGTATAGTGTGGGTGGCAACCTGGCTTCGCCAGGTCACCCACACTAACTAGACAATTCCGCGCGGGGGAAATTGTGAAAGTGTGGGTGACGCCTGTGCACCGCCGGCCAACGGGGGAGAGGGTCTCTCGCGAGTCTCTATGACAAACGGTTCAAAGGATACAAAAAGGGGGCGCGGCCTAAGGATCGGGGGAGTGGTCAACATAGACCAATCAAAGAGGATATCCCTACTGAGTGCAATGACACAACCCGCAACACTATTACACTATTACACTATTACACAATATTACACTATTACACACTATTACACACTATTACACACTATTACACTATTACACTATTACACACTATTACACTATTACACACTATTACACTATTACACACTATTACACACTATTACACTATTACACACTATTACACACTATTACACACTATTACACACTATTACACACTATTACACTATTACACTATTACACACTATTACACGATTACACACTATTACACTATTACACACTATTACACATTATTACACTATTACACTATTACACACTATTACACACTATTACACTATTACACACTATTACACACTATTACACACTATTACACTATTACACACTATTACACTATTACACACTATTACACTATTACACACTATTTCACACTATTACACTATTACACACTATTACACACTATTATACACTATTACACACTATTACACTATTACACACTATTACACTATTACACTATTACACACTATTACACTATTACACTATTACACACTATTACACACTATTACACTATTACACTATTACACACTATTACACTATTACACACTATTACACTATTACACTATTACACACTATTACACTATTACACACTATTACACTATTACACACTATTACACACTATTACACTATTACACTATTACACTATTACACACTATTACACTATTACACACTATTACACTATTACACTATTACACACTATAACACTATTACACACTATTACACTATTACACTATTACACACTATAACACTATTACACTATTACACACTATTACACTATTACACACTATTACACTATTACACACTATTACACTATTACACTATTACACACTATTACACTATTACACACTATTGCACTATTACACTATTACACTATTACACACTATTACACTATTACACACTATTACACTATTACACTATTACACACTATTACACTATTACACTATTACACACTATTACACTATTACACTATTACACACTATTACACTATTGCACACTATTACACTATTACACTATTACACACTATTACACACTATTACACTATTACACTATTACACACTATTACACTATTACACTATTACACACTATTACACACTATTACACTATTACACTATTACACTATTACACACTATTACACTATTACACTATTACACACTATTACACTATTACACACTATTACACTATTACACTATTACACACTATAACACTATTACACTATTACACACTATTACACTATTACACACTATTGCACTATTACACTATTACACTATTACACACTATTACACTATTACACACTATTACACTATTACACACTATTACACTATTACACTATTACACACTATTACACTATTACACTATTGCACACTATTACACTATTACACTATTACACACTATTACACTATTACACTATTACACACTATTACACACTATTACACTATTACACACTATTACACACTATTACACTATTACACACTATTACACACTATTACACTATTACACACTATTACACTATTACACTATTACACACTATTACACTATTACACTATTACACTATTACACACTATTACACTATTACACTATTACACACTATTACACTATTACACACTATTACACTATTACACTATTACACACTATAACACTATTACACTATTACACACTATTACACTATTACACACTATTGCACTATTACACTATTACACTATTACACACTATTACACTATTACACACTATTACACTATTACACTATTACACACTATTACACTATTACACACTATTACACTATTACACTATTGCACACTATTACACTATTACACTATTACACACTATTACACTATTACACACTATTACACTATTACACACTATTACACTATTACACACTATTACACTATTACACTATTACACACTATTACACTATTACACACTATTACACACTATTACACACTATTACACTATTACACTATTACACACTATTACACTATTACACACTATTACACTATTACACTATTACACACTATTACACTATTACACTATTACACACTATTACACTATTACACACTATTACACTATTACACACTATTACACTATTACACACTATTACACTATTACACTATTACACACTATTACACTATTACACACTATTACACTATTACACACTATTACACTATTACACACTATTACACTATTACACTATTACACACTATTACACTATTAGACACTATTACACTATTACACACTATTACACTATTACACTATTACACACTATTACACTATTACACACTATTACACTATTACACTATTACACACTATTACACTATTACACACTATTACACTATTACACACTATTACACTATTACACTATTACACACTATTACACTATTACACACTATTACACTATTACACACTATTACACTATTACACTATTACACACTATTACACTATTACACGATTACACACTATTACACTATTACACTATTACACACTATTACACTATTACACTATTACACACTACACTATTACACTATTACACTATTACACACTATTACACTATTACACACTATTACACTATTACACTATTACACACTATTACACTATTACACTATTACACACTAGTACACTATTACACACTATTACACTATTACACTATTACACACTATTACACTATTACACTATTACACACTATTACACACTATTACACTATTACACTATTACACTATTACACACTATTACACTATTACACTATTACACACTATTACACTATTACACACTATTACACTATTACACTATTACACACTATAACACTATTACACTATTACACACTATTACACTATTACACACTATTGCACTATTACACTATTACACTATTACACACTATTACACTATTACACACTATTACACTATTACACACTATTACACTATTACACTATTACACACTATTACACTATTACACTATTGCACACTATTACACTATTACACTATTACACACTATTACACTATTACACTATTACACACTATTACACACTATTACACTATTACACACTATTACACACTATTACACTATTACACACTATTACACACTATTACACTATTACACACTATTACACTATTACACTATTACACACTATTACACTATTACACTATTACACACTATTACACTATTACACACTATTACACTATTACACACTATTACACTATTACACTATTACACTATTACACACTATTACACTATTACACACTATTACACTATTACACACTATTACACTATTACACTATTACACACTATTACACTATTACACACTATTACACTATTACACTATTACACACTATTACACTATTACACACTATTACACTATTACACACTATTACACTATTACACACTATTACACTATTACACACTATTACACTATTACACTATTACACACTATTACACTATTACACACTATTACACACTATTACACACTATTACACTATTACACTATTACACACTATTACACTATTACACACTATTACACTATTACACTATTACACACTATTACACTATTACACTATTACACACTATTACACTATTACACACTATTACACTATTACACACTATTACACTATTACACACTATTACACTATTACACACTATTACACTATTACACACTATTACACTATTACACACTATTACACTATTACACTATTACACACTATTACACTATTACACTATTACACACTATTACACTATTAGACACTATTACACTATTACACACTATTACACTATTACACTATTACACACTATTACACTATTACACACTATTACACTATTACACTATTACACTATTACACACTATTACACTATTACACTATTACACACTATTACACTATTACACACTATTACACTATTACACTATTACACACTATAACACTATTACACTATTACACACTATTACACTATTACACACTATTGCACTATTACACTATTACACTATTACACACTATTACACTATTACACACTATTACACTATTACACTATTACACACTATTACACTATTACACTATTACACACTATTACACTATTACACTATTGCACACTATTACACTATTACACTATTACACACTATTACACTATTACACACTATTACACTATTACACACTATTACACTATTACACTATTACACACTATTACACTATTACACACTATTACACTATTACACACTATTACACTATTACACTATTACACACTATTACACTATTACACTATTACACACTATTACACTATTAGACACTATTACACTATTACACACTATTACACTATTACACTATTACACACTATTACACTATTACACACTATTACACTATTAAACTATTACACTATTACACACTATTACACTATTACACTATTACACACTATTACACTATTACACACTATTACACTATTACACTATTACACACTATAACACTATTACACTATTACACACTATTACACTATTACACACTATTGCACTATTACACTATTACACTATTACACACTATTACACTATTACACACTATTACACTATTACACTATTACACACTATTACACTATTACACTATTACACACTATTACACTATTACACTATTGCACACTATTACACTATTACACTATTACACACTATTACACTATTACACACTATTACACTATTACACACTATTACACTATTACACACTATTACACTATTACACTATTACACACTATTACACTATTACACACTATTACACACTATTACACACTATTACACTATTACACTATTACACACTATTACACTATTACACACTATTACACTATTACACTATTACACACTATTACACTATTACACTATTACACACTATTACACTATTACACACTATTACACTATTACACACTATTACACTATTACACACTATTACACTATTACACTATTACACACTATTACACTATTACACACTATTACACTATTACACACTATTACACTATTACACTATTACACACTATTACACTATTACACTATTACACACTATTACACTATTAGACACTATTACACACTATTACACTATTACACTATTACACACTATTACACTATTACACACTATTACACTATTACACTATTACACACTATTACACTATTACACACTATTACACTATTACACACTATTACACTATTACACTATTACACACTATTACACTATTACACACTATTACACTATTACACACTATTACACTATTACACTATTACACACTATTACACTATTACACGATTACACACTATTACACTATTACACTATTACACACTATTACACTATTACACTATTACACACTACACTATTACACTATTACACTATTACACACTATTACACTATTACACACTATTACACTATTACACTATTACACACTATTACACTATTACACTATTACACACTAGTACACTATTACACACTATTACACTATTACACTATTACACACTATTACACTATTACACACTATTACACTATTACACACTATTACACTATTACACTATTACACACTATTACACTATTACACTATTACACACTATTACACTATTACACTATTACACACTATTACACTATTACACACTATTACACTATTACACTATTACACACTATTACACTATTACACACTATTACACTATTACACTATTACACACTATTACACTATTACACACTATTACACTATTACACTATTACACACTATTACACTATTACACTATTACACTATTACACACTATTATACTATTAGACACTATTACACTATTACACACTATTACACTATTACACTATTACACACTATTACACACTATTACACTATTACACACTATTACACTATTACACTATTACACACTATTACACTATTACACTATTACACACTATTACACTATTACACTATTACACACTATTACACTATTACACACTATTACACTATTACACTATTACACACTATTACACTATTACACACTATTACACTATTACACTATTACACACTATTACACTATTACACACTATTACACTATTACACTATTACACACTATTACACTATTACACTATTACACTATTACACACTATTATACTATTAGACACTATTACACTATTACACACTATTACACTATTACACTATTACACACTATTACACACTATTACACTATTACACACTATTACACTATTACACTATTACACACTATTACACTATTACACACTATTACACTATTACACTATTACACACTATTACACTATTACACACTATTACACACTATTACACTATTACACACTATTACACACTATTACACTATTACACACTATTACACTATTACACTATTACACACTATTACACTATTACACACTATTACACTATTACACCGAGTACAATGGCACAATCCGCAAGTCTCTACGACAAACGGTTCAAGAGATACACTGAGGGGGTGTGGCCTAAGGGGGCGTGGTCTAAGGATCGGGGGAGTGGTCAACATCGACCAATGAAAGGGGGTCAACATGGACCAATGAAAAATGAAAGAGGATATCCCTACTGAGTACAATGACACAACCCACAAGACAGAGGGCGCTGTCAGCAATTCAGTACTGCAACACAGTGATGGCAAATTATGGGTTAAGTGGATGATGTCATTGGCAGCTCAGCCACGAGCCACACAGCTGAACCAATCATGAGTGAGCCATGAGCCACACAGGTGAAGCAATCACTATGACTTGCATATTTTCTATTCAATGCATTTCTATGGAGGCAGATGCATGACTGCATTGTCACATTGATTAAAAGAAAACTATAAGAGATGAAGCGTTGTGACGCGCACATGAGCACTACAACGAGTAGGCGAAGGGTTGTGCGCGATATTGTGACATTCGTGCGATATTGTGGCACTCCTTCGGCGATCGGAACAGAAGGCTAAAAAATAGTGTGAAAAATGTGATTTCTAGAGTGCGATTGCATGGCGGTCAATGGGGAGGAGAACCTTCAAACAAATGGTCGTCAGTTGAGATAGAAATGTCCAATTCCATTTATTTTTCTTTTGTGAGCGGGATGACAGCCGTGTCATCGTTTTGATGTGTTTGTTTTATTTCTACGTCCAAAATTGAGATCACACTCGCAATTCACCCAAGGTAGGGGGAAAAAGATTATTTCAGCTGCTACACTCTAAAATGCAATGCATTCCCAATGGGACCGAAATTTTACCGTTTAAAGTCGATTCGTAGCCAGACGGTGCGGTGAAACTTTACGAGTTCGAATAGCACATCGAGTTGGAGCAAGCCGGTCGTTTTGATACCTTTCACGTGTATGGGGCGCGAACGCTCTGGCACGAGTGTGTTGGCAAAAATCGGTGGAATAAAGAATAATAAAAAGAGTATGGATATGTATAGTGTGGGTGGCAACCTGGCTTCGCCAGGTCACCCACACTAATAATAATACACTGTGTTTGTATAGCACCTTTCATACAAGAATTGCAGCTCAAAGTGCTTCACAGCAGTACAAAAAGACAGGCATAAAATGAGCACAACATTGGCAGATCAAGAGCAATGCATAAAGTGCAGACATAAAGCATAAAATAGATAGCAGTAAAATAGACAAAGTCAAGGTAAGACATAGAACATTAAATCACATCGTTTTTCATATTAGGATCTAAGATCTAGGGTTAACTCGCCGAACGTTGAGCGCCAGGACCCCCGAAAACCAGAGTATAGTCGGGTTTTCATCGTTGTTTCTTTTATTCGATATTTCCATTCATAAAGACATGCCGGCAGCCTGTGTTATCACTGGGGATGGGTCTGAGCTCTCAAAAGTCCAATACCGCCGCCTAACACCTTGCGGCCGCTATTGCACTCCATTTGAAACGATGTGGCTTGGTGTCTGTCATTTTGGAAATGACACCAGACCACCCTGAAACTACACTCATATTCACAACGGTATAAAACGGAAATGTATGGATGGAAAAATGATCTGTTTTTTGCATCTTGACCGGAAGAAACTCAATGACAATCGACTATATTATTAGATCCATAGCTATAATATATAATATAGCTTTAGGCCTGCAAACACAGCCACGTATCCCCATGTTAAAAGGCGCTGGCCTTTCAACAGTAACAGTAAACAGCGCCATCTGGCGCTGAAAGTGTTAATATGCATCTTTGTTTACGGTTTGATTATCACTGATACAAAGTAAAATAGTGCAGTGCAATAAAATAGTTAGTAAAATAGAATAAAATAATGCAATAGTGCATTGCAATAAAATAGTTATCATCGTATTTTTTCGGGAGGCCGGTAAGGAGTGCATTACAGTAGTCGAGTCGGCTTGAGATAAAGGCATGGATCTGGTTTTCAGCGTCCTTTTGATTTATAAATGGCCGTACTTTAGCTATGTTTCTAAGGTGGAAGAATTATGTTTTTGTCAACTTGTTGATTGTGATTTAAAGCTTAGGTCTGAGTCTACCATAACACCAAGACTTAACTCACTCAAATACAGTTAGCAGCTGGATAGACTACAGATGGAAATTAGCTTCTTCTAAATCGGGTGCAAACATATTTTCATGTAACAATGATTAATTGTAAAAAAAAAATATATATATATATATATATATATATATATCTTTTTTTGTGAAAATAGATTCGGGGCTTTTCAGAAAACATTCAGGGCTTGAGCCCAAGTAGCCACCCCCTAGCCCCGCCCCTGGGCCCTCATTTATCAATAATGCATAGAAAGTGTTCTATTTTCGTTCCTACGCACGGAATTTAGAATGTATCTATGCACAGAAAAATAGGGATTTATCAAACGTGCGTGTACAGGTCGTACGCACGCCTGCAAGTACTCCATGTTGATAAATACCACTTGTTCTTACGCTCCTTGCTCGTGCACGATTCTAAGTATTTGCATACAGAACTGCCCCCAATTAACCATATATGGTAACAGGCCTCCCCTTTAAATTCCACGAGGAAATGGATAATGGCCAAAAGAACAAAGAAGCGGCTGGCCCATCCAGCCAACAAATGGAAGGTAATAATATAATATAATATACAGTTAATTTGTATAGCACCTTTCTTACAGGAATTGTCACATCAGTAAAGAAGACGAGCATAGAAATAATTTTGTTGCCAGCGATTTTATTAGGGAACATGACAAAGAATATTTTGATTTGTATTTTAAACTATATTTAACCGTATGGTTTCAAACCTTTCTAGCAAATAAATAAAACTTAATTAAATTGCCTATTCCACAGACAACTCGGCTGAGTTGCACAGTCCCGTGGACACCCAGGATGAGCAGGGAGTGTCCAGCAGACCCTCTTTCAAGTCAAGTCAAGTCAAGTCAAGAGTTTTAATTGTCACGGCATACAGGTATACAATGAAATGCGGGTGGTCTTGCCCGCAACGATGTGCGCTGGGAGCAAGGGTCCTGACTCCTGACAGAGGCTGTCCTGTCGAACCAAGAAGACACAACGCTTGTTAGGCTGACGGACTTGTGCACGGTGATGTCGGATATCAACGACTCCCTAAAGACCATGCAAAATACTAATAAAGACCGTTAACCACTGTTTGGCGTTGGTGTCATTAATAACCATGCTGGAATATGAAGGCCTTTTTTCGTTTCGTTCTTTTAAACTCTTTTAAAGTTTGATTAATACCTTGCATGGGTAGTCTTACTTAAAACTGCTCTATGATCCTATAGCTCTTGGAGGTGGCTGTTCCATGTCTGACATGCATGGGGCCGTCAGTTCTTGGGGGTCCCAGCAGCGGGATGCCATTTCTGATGGCCAGATTATGGAGAACACTGCAAGCCATCGACCCTTCAGCAGGCAAATTGCACGCTGCACAGTGACTCTTGTGCGTGAGTGCGCCCGGTTGTAGATGCGCTCCTGTTGGGGTTGGTCAGAGTCCTCAGCCATGGCTTCAGTGGATAGCCCTGATCCCCTACATTTAAGTTATATTTGAATTACAGATACCCCAGTAATAACATTACAATTTAATTAAATTAAATTAGGCCTGGGTTGTGCGTTCCTCCTGGCCACCGGCAATGACTTATCAGCCAAATGCAATGATAAACCATGCTGCATTCATTCAGAAAGACCTATTCCAAATGCTATTTATAGGGTTTGACAATAATTACACTAATGTCGCTATTTTACAATTAACTATAATGAATTACGGGTCATACCTAACACGTCAGTGTTTTTTTTAATCTACTTTTTCTCCCCCCTTTTTTCTGTATTTTTCTCCCATCCCAATTTAGTCGTTATGCCAATTCCCTTCCCTCCCTTCCTGGTTGTTGCGCACATTTTGCCCCCCACTTGCCGGTCTAGGGAGGGTTGATAGTTACTATCACATGTCTCCTCCGATACATGTGGAGTCAGCCAGCCGCTTCTTTTCACCTGACAGCGTGGACTCTCACTGGGGGAGCGTAACGTGTGGGAGGCTCACACTACTTCCCCCAGTTCCCTCCCTCGCTGAGCAGGCGCCCCGACCGACCTGTAGGAGTCGCTGTTTACAACAACCAGGATACACACCCCACCGGCTTCCCACCCTCTAACACTGCCAATTGTGTTAGTATGGACGACCGACCAAGCCGGAGGTACCGTTGACAGCTGGATTCGATACCAGTGTCTCTGCGGTGGTAGGCAGGCGCTTAGTCCGCTGCGCTACCCAGCCGCGCCTAACACGTCAGTGTTGAAACTAATGCATGAAAGTTTATTTCCGTCTGTTGCAGTCTTCATATTCTACCGCTTGGTGACATTATACGCACGGTCTGAGCTGTGCGTAGATATACGCACAATCTCAAGCACAAGTTCATTTTGATAAATCCCACACTTTGCTTAGAAATGATCGTACGCAGCATTGATAAATGAGGGCCCTGGAGTTTTAAGTTAGTAGTGGTCCGTATGTCTCTCTGCACATGACCCATCCTGCCGTCCTTCCCCCCAAGGGCAGTCGGGAGCAGACAAGTGTGTTCAACAGAATGTAGTATCAAAAACACGTTCACAAATCAGTATGGGTTACTGAATGCTGAACTGCACTGTTGTTATAATCACTAAGCCATTGTACCTGTGTCCCTGTATCACTTGTCTCTGCTGCCCTTTGACTAAAAAACGTCTGTATGTCCATTTTACTTTTTTTCTTCTTCTTGCAGCATATTTGAGTTAGTCACCTAGTAAAAGTGAGATAATTGACTATATCAAAACATGCTATGCTTCGTTCATAATGTTGACATTCAAATTCTAAATCAACATTCAATTTCTTTTTTTAATACAAATTAAAAATATATATATTTCTTTTTTATATATTAATTTGCCAAGGTATGGCGAGTGCCATACCTTGCCATACCAAAACGACGCCCCTGTTGCCATCTTCTGGAAAAGAGCTTAGAAGCATATCCAGCTCATCTGGGAAGTGTTCGAGGGGGCCTGGAGGACGATAGAGTGTAACAATGGTGAGATTAAATGGACTAGAGCCAGATACTGCATGATATTCGAGAGAGGAGAGTGACAGAGCTGATAGTGATATTAAATTTGTAGACCATGAGGGAGAGGTCAAAAGACCAGTGTCTCCACCATGTCTGGAAGGTGGTGGTGTGTGAGTGAAGTTATATGTTGTAGATAAGGCTGTGCGAGTTATTTTTGCCTGGTGTTATCCAGGTCTCAGTAAGAGCCAGAAGCTGGAGGTTTTGACTATGGGCGTAGGCATTAATGAAGTCTGCTTTCCTGACGACTGATTGACAATTCCCTCCACGTAGAGTGACAGGTATATTTGTGGTGCTTTGCTGGCGCTAAAATCAGCATTTGTTTAAATCTATAGTTACTAATGTCAGACACCTGTGGATAACGTGAAACCTGAGTCTGACAGTAAATGGCTCAATTAGCAGAACAAAAGGCAGATGGCGGTTTTAACTAGCCCACAGTTTGAGGTGAGGGAAACCAGGCTGATTTAAGATGTACTAAACAGATTTACTCAAGTTTTACTCACTGTTAACTCTTTGACGGCCACCAGCTTTCCCCATCTGCACTGGCTGGCGCCAGCTTTTCTTGACCATTTTCACGATATTTCACGATCTTTGCGGAGCTATTGTATATTCTATATTATAGCTATGGAGACAATAGTATGGCTCATTTGACAGACACTATTTCTAGTCCAACATGTAAAAAATAGTTTGTTTCTACACACTGTAGTTTGTAGTTTATTACACGCAAAACATCGCCCATTTCCGGGGCGCTCCAGTAGCACACCATACAGCGCGCTGAGTCGCAAAGTGGTCGTCCCGGGTTCGCTTCCCACACCGGCGGTGACCATTTGCCGCATGTCTTCCCCTCTTCTCCTCCCGTTCTCCCCCTCCTCTATCGGTCCTGCGTGACCAGGAAAAAGCTGTAAAAATGCTAAAAGATAATAATAAAAAAATAAACATTGCCCATTTCCAAAATAATCCAGTCTTTTTCCATAGATCGCGAGATATGACGCATTATATGCAATAAGCCCAAATCGTTCTGGTTGATCGCTAGAAACCCCAAATACTCCCAAATCAAAGGTATATACCATGTACATATGTGCCTTCACAAAATCATCAAGGGGGGGGGGGGGGAGGGGGGGTAGTTACCCCGAAAATGCGATCGTTACAAAAAGCTTGGTTTAGGTACGGTAAAATAGGACACTGTGATTGTTACAGAAACATGTTTCAGGTTCGGTAAAATAGACATAGAATATACCTTACCTTAGCCAGAAGGTACTCCAAAAAGAATAATTCCAATGATCCCATCGGCGATCGCGATTACTCGTGTATACGGGAAACTGTAACGTTCTGGGTTTCTGTCCTCTTCTAGGACGGGAAACCCTACCGCCTCTCTGGAGTACTTCACCCTGTTCTATGTTATTGCACTGATTGACTGACCTCTGGTTTGCTGTCACTTATGCTGTCACTAATTGATGCATGTGGTATGTCAGGAATGTGGCTATATAGTAGGGATGCACGATATTGATTTTTTTACACCGATACCGATAACTTTATGCTCCTCAAGCCGATACCGATACCGATAACCGATATTTATTGTATTATAATATTTTTTTTAACTGTATATATATATATATATATATATTTTTTTGAGTATTTATAAGCTCCGACGTCATCGGTACTGCTATCGGTACTCGAGAAATTATGGAGGTTTTTTTTGAGGAATTTAAACGTCGCAAACTAATCTTGTTGGCCGTTGTCTATATCTCTCCTGCCTCTGTGTCTCTGTGCTTGCGCGGGGAGCGGGCTGCCTGCTCTCTCCTCTCTTCCCACACACACACACCGAGTACAGACAGCTCTGCTCTCATAATGGCGGACAGAACGAAATGTTCAAAAGTCTGGGTCTATTTTACTAAAGTCGATGCTGACAACGCTCGTTGCCACAAGTGCAACAAGACATTTGCCAGTAATGTATACGCTGGTACTTGTCAATGTGGCTGGCGGGGAGATAACGTTAGCTCCGAGTAGAGTAATGGCTGACAATCCGGAGGTAAATAAACGAACGAGAGCTTCTGATTGGTGGTAAGAAGAAGAGGTGGGTGCAAGCCGTGGGACGTAATTGGCAGATCGACTGTCTGCCTCCGAATGTAACGTGACTACGTCACAGCCAAGAAAGGGAGCGCTGGATTTGTGAAAAACTCCCTGTTCCTAAACCACACGCTATCAGTTTTACCACAGTACTGGCAAAACGGGAGGAGGCTATAATAAAAACAAGCGCCCTTCATCCAAATCCACCCACACCGGATTTCTTTTAACCAAAAAATGTATTATATGTTATCGGAGCTATCAATAACGTTATCGAGTTTATCGGGATGACGTCATAATTGCTGATATCGGCCCGATAATTATCGGCCCGATAATTATCGTGCATCCCTACTATATAGTAATCTCCTGTTCTCTGTCTCTTTGTCGGAGCTTCAAACAGACCTGCGTGTAGTCGGCTACAGGACAAGTGCTGGACCCTCTTGTTGCTGTTATTATGATTTAGTATTCTTCCTTAAGTATATTCTCAGTTGACGCTTGGCGTCTTTCTTGTTATCGTTACATTATTCCTTGCTCTGGTGATTCTTACAATAAAAAGAACACATTATTCGAGAAGAGCAACCACATCTCCGTCTCCTTCTTCCTTCTACAATTGGTACTCAATTCCTACCTTGCATCGTAACAGGAAACTATAGGTTTTGAGGCGAGAAGATCTCCTAGCGATTGCTCTGCAAGAGCTCCTCACCCTCAGAGCGAGTCAGGACAGAAAGGTATCAGGACAGACACCGTCTGAACTAGACTATCAGAGTTCAAAAGGTAGTACTGCCACCTGGTGAGATTCGATCGTCATTGCAATTCCAACATAGGCAGATGAGCCAGGGACACCTAGAGTGTTCCGGCTGACCGTTTAGAACGGGGATCAAAGGAAAAAGATCAAAGGATCTAACGATAAGATAAACCGAATGGAAAATCATGCAGATCAGATCGCTAACGCTGTCGTGTCGCTGACAAAGACAGACAGGAGCACTTGGATTGGTCCTGGCTGCCCTTGGGGGACAAGGACGACGGGATGGGAAAGTTGCAGAGACATTTAATCGGCGACTCAGTGCATGAGTGTGTGATAATCTGCATGCCAATTAAAGACTTCTAAAGTCAACGCTTTGTGTAACCTTGGAGTACATGTCTCTATTAATATGGGCCACACAGGCTTCATATTCTGACTTCAAACCTGTTGAAACGGTTCTCAGTTGAAAGTGCTTTAGTTATTATGCAGACATCTAATGACAGAAGGAGATGAATGGGTTAGTGTCTTCAGCTACCGGCTGACTGGATGAATAATTTAAAACCCCAATCTGGAATTCTATGATCACATAAATGTGAGCTATATTCGTATACTGTACATCAGGCCTATAGAAGCAACCTCTGAGTGGCCCAACGAGCTTGAATTAAATAGGCTATTTTAATAGCAATTTTAATATTTTAATAGTCATATTATTTTATAAAAAATATTTGTTAACCACTAACCACTTAAGGATTCAGGCCGTCACGCACTCGCGTGCACGTCGCAGCACTTTGCGCTCGTCTGCCGCCATTTTCGCCGATCAACCAAATAGATTGTTGGAAAGTTGAATTTGCCGCCTTTCGATCATCACCGCTGTTGTGAAGGATCAGATTAAACCGAATATATATATTTATTTATGGATATATATTTGGTAGTATTTGTATATCGTTTGATATCCCTTGTATATTCCTTGTACATATACACTGAATATCCCTTTAGTCTACTAACAGCCCATAATAGTTTCATTCTACCATTGGACAAGAACCTGGCGCCAGCAGCCAAGCCCCTTGGTTCAAGTTCAATCGTGCCGACGAACATGTCGTTACAAGCCCGGTTCCGCGTAGGAATACGTCTGGCGAAATACGAATGGTACTATTTGTTCACAGCGCATATATATATGGCGCAAGTAAAGTAGAACTTTCTTTTAGTCCATTAGTCCTTTACCCTCCAACCTAGTAACAGACGTGAAGCCTCACCCACGACGCACGTGTGGTGCAGTATGGCCTACTTGGCCTCAGAATAGGCATTGAGACATCGTGTGGATTAATAGTTGAATTGTCATAGTTTGGCACTATACCGTCGAGTGGGACGTATTTCTATTAAGTTAATAATAGTCTATTATGTATGGTGCATCGTTCGGTTAGAGTTATAAAGTGAGCAGTACCCCCATCGTTCCTGGCGTTATCTAGAGTCTTAACCAGGCTGGGCAGACCACGTGTGGTGCTTGCATCCGAGGAGCTCTGGGCCAGGACGAGTGGACCTGTACATTGGATTACTTCACCCGGACGACGTCGAGCCCTACACGGCTTGGATTATCTACTTGCTTTGGGTGCTTTGATTATGCCATGGATAACAGCCAACACTGCTGAGTGTTGGAACTACCCCCCCGAGAGGAGTCCAGGTGAGACGGCGCTCTACCCCGAGTGAGGTCGCCTCACGTCTCTTCGTTGTGGACCGGCAGCTACCGTCTACAAGAGGGCCCAGCTGTATTCATCTGTGGACCGAGGTTCTGTGGGCACCGTGTTCAGCACTCTGAATTCTCCCAAGAAATCGTCGGCCAGATGGGATATCGCCAGCGGCTCTCCTAACCCCCCCCCCCTACTGACTTACAACCAGCGGGACCCCCCTTTAGTGTATCCAGCTATAATCATTTAAGTACCATCGCTATAGTTCCCTAAAGAACCAGGTTGTATACTTGCTCCCTGCGTAACCAGAGATTGGACATTCAATGTTGATTTACCAACGAATACTCATTTGCCTTACAAGTGCATTCAAATCATAAATGTCATTAAGTGAACGTTGTATATACCCTTTGCTATATAAAATATTCGATTTATACATTTGTGTGGACTTCGTTTCATCAGGTGGGAAAGTGTTCATCATATCTACATCATGTACTGTGTGGCCAGTATTTAAAGTACATAAAGCAGGTAGTGGTTTAATGATACCATACTTATCAATACAGTCAGGGAATTGTACCCCTCAGTTACAATTGGTCCTTCGAGCCGGAGGGTAACTAGTGTAATATTAATATAGTGTTATTAATATTGAAATGGCCTATGATGAACACTCCACGAAACGGTCCTCCTAACGTAGAACGCCCGCAGCGCAGACGACAGCCACCTCAGTACTTAGAGGATTACGCTGTCAGTCAACTACCTAGCCTTCGACAAACGGTAAACGCGGTAAAAGTAGAAAGTAAAATTATGTCTGACCTTAACGACCAGGTTACCCCGACCACAGAGGCCCTAGTGGGTTCTAATGTAACTGACCAAGCTCACGTGGGGACCAGGAGGGAGCTGACATGCCTTTACCCCCCGCCAATACCGAAGAAGTAGTCCCCGACCAGCCCCGGGAGGAAGACAACCCTACAGAGAGAGAACTCTGCACGGAAGAAGAGGAGGAGAGCGCCGAGGAAATAGAGCTCCAGGACTCCCCAACGAGTACAGCCAGGAGCGGCTCACCTCTACAACCGTCTTCCCCCAGCGAAGCGGAGAGGATGCTATCACAGGCGTTCCTCGTCAGCCTGACAGCCTCTACCGAACGCGATCGACTTCAGGGTGAACGCGATCGACTTCAGGGTGAACGCGATCGACTCCAAGCACAGATGCTTATCGAGCGCGAACAACTCCAAGCGCAGCAACGGAGCGAAGAAGAGCGCATACGCCTGGAGATGAGACGCCTTCAGACGGAAGAGAATATGGCAAGAGACCGGGCCGACGCCCAGCGCGCCGCTGCCGGTGCCCAAAGAGAAGCAGATCTCACCAAGCGCGAAGCCGAGCGCGACAAGCTACAAGCGCAACTAATGGAGCAGCTGATCCTCAAGGCAACACCCTCTCCCTCCGCCAGGGGTTCAAGGAACTCGTCGAGACAACAGTCAAGGGCAGCGTCTCCTAACCGAGCAAGCGACCCTGAACTTGACCAACAGACCAAGCCTATACCCCCCGCAGACCCCCTTCCCAGACCGGTCCAAGCGAGACCCAGCTACAAGGAAGGAGCAGCATACACTGCGGAGAAGCTAAATAAACGACTACAGGATCTAGAGGACCTGATAGAAGAAGAAGAGGGAGAGGAGGAGAACCAAGCCCGACGACAGCACAGTACTCCACCGGACCAGGAGGTCCAGTACAGCCCAGGCTATACCCCCGCGGCGCTGCGCTACAGACCCCCGACTCTATTCACGGGTGAGCACGACGCACGACCAGCCCCGAGGAATAGCACCTGGACCAGCGGGCCATGGTACCCTGCCGGTACCAGCCCACAGAGAGGCGCAAGAGGAGACTCGCCTAGGAGGTCTCTCCCCCAACGCTCGCCGATGTATCAGCCATCCACGGCGTCATACATTGCCACGCCGACGTTTCCAGACTTCACCTATGAGAATCGAGCACAGTACACGGAGCTCCGGATGTGCTTAGAGACAATGATGGTGGATGTCGCTGATGAACGCCACAAGTATGCAATATTACTGAAGCACCTGAAAGTACCGCGAGCGCACAATATAGCGCTAGCCTATGCCACCTCTACGACCCCATACACCGCGGCTCTAGCAGCGCTGGACCAGAGATATGGACGTATATGGGATTACGTAATCCAAGAGATAAGGCATATTGATCGCCTACCCCCAGCAACAGACAATCGCTCATTAGACGACCTGTCTATAAATGTGCAGTCCCTGGTAGGGATGCTGGGAGCGCAACGGGAAAAGGGTATGCGCGAGCTATACGCCAACTCTAACGTCGAGAGGATTTTAGAGAAGCTGCCACCCGCCAGACAAGAGCGCTTCAGGCGGCAGAGAGACCACCGTGATCCTAACGGTCCCGAACCATCCCTCCTCGATCTAGCCGACTTCCTGGCGAGAGAAGTCAGCAGCCTACGACTGGATACGTTCGTGCGGAGCACACCAAGCTCCAGAGAGGGACCCAGGAGAATAAACGATGGAAGAAGATCGGTGACTGTCATGCACCAATCAGAATCAGTACCGAGCAGTAAGAACCACAGTACCCCCTCGAGAAAAGAGAAGTGGAAGATGGTGTGCCCCTACTGCGAGAAGGAACACTGGCTGTCACAATGTGACCTGTTCACAAAGATGAATGCAGAAGAAGTGAGTCAATGGATAAAGTCCAACAGGCGCTGTTACCGATGTGCGCGCAGTCACATGGCAGCCGAATGCCGCCTAAAGAAGAGGTGCAGTCGGTGTGACGGAGCCCATCTAGATGTACTACACGACAGTAACAGAAGAAAGCCTGCACCTGCACCATCGAGCAGCACCAAGGCAAGTGTCATGTACATTGACCCCGCCAGCAGCAGCGGCGCCCAAGTGCTCTTAAAGGTAGTCCGTGTAACATTGAGCTACCAAGATAAAGTCATGGACACTTACGCCGTCCTTGATGACGGGTCAGAGAAGACCCTTCTGCTCGCGTCCGCTGCGGCCCAGCTGGGACTGCGGGGGAGCGAGAACCAAATGACGATTCGGACAATAAGAAGAGATTTAAAGACGATAAAGGGCGAGAATGTCTCCTTCACTATCGCAGCAAGCGGGCAGCCAGAGCGACGGTATAGGATTACAAATGCTTTCACCAGCCAAGAAATAGGACTATCGCAGTACACCTACCCCATCGCCAAGCTGATGGATAAATATGTGCACCTGCGTCAACTACCTATCCCGCTCATAGACGGCGCCACCCCGACCCTGCTGATAGGCTCCGACCATGCAGACCTCATCGTCCCGATAGACCGGGTCCATACAGGACCCCGAGGCTGTCCTGCAGCAGTCGAGACCCGCCTAGGGTGGACACTACAAGGCCCCCTCGCTAAATCTCTCAACCGAACAGCAGCCACTAGCTGCCTCCACTCCAGAGCGACAGAAGAAGACACCACTCTCCTGCAGCATGTCGAGAGGCTATGGACACTAGAGACAATGCCCTTTAAGAACGAAAAGAAAGACATTCGTTCTAAAGAAGACATTTACGCCATAAACCTCCTCGAGCAAGGGACAAAGAGAGTCACAGTCGGCGGAGTGATGAGATACGCAACTCCACTCCTGAGGCGAGAGGGAATGCCCACCTTTCACGCAAAGAAAGACGCCACGGAGCGGTATCTATTGAACACAGAGCGGCGCCTAGCCAAAGACCCCGCTCAAGAGAGTGTGTACCGCGCTGAGATTGAGAAGCTAATCACAGCGGGACACGTGACAAAGATTGACATTAAAGAGGCCGATCAGACGACCGAATCATGGTACGTGCCGCACCACAAGGTCCACCACAACGGCAAGGATCGCATTGTGTTTAACTGCAGCTACCAGATCGGATCCCAAAATCTGAATAAAGAGCTCTTGCCCGGCCCCACACTCGGCCCCTCTCTACTAGGCGTGCTACTACGCTTCCGCCAGGACAAGGTGGCTATCAGCGGGGATATCAAAGGGATGTTCCTGCAGGTGAGACTAGTGGAGGAGGACAAGCCCCTGCTACGGTTCCTATGGAGAGAGAGGATCGGAGATGAGCACCCAGCAATCTACCAGTGGGAAGTCCTCCCCTTCGGAACCACATGCAGCCCGTGCTGTGCTACATTTGCACTACAGAAACACGTCGCAGAGGACCCAGCAGCAGATGAAGAGGTCCGACACAGTGTGAAGAACAGTTTCTACGTGGACAACTGTTTACAAAGCGTTTCGACTCAAGAAGAAGCCGAGGCTCTCCTAATCAAGCTACGCGCCTCCCTGATCAAAGGCGGCTTTGATCTCAGGCAGTGGGCCAGCAGTGACCCGCACGTATTGCGCAGCCTCTCCCCCGCGGACAAGGCTGCCAGCAGCGAGACCTGGATGGCGACAATCCCAGGAGAAGCCCAAGAAATGACACTAGGACTAGTCTGGCGCTTCAAAACAGACTCGCTCCACTATAGACACAAACCCCTGACCACGGAGCAGGGAAGGTCGACGGCGATACCGACCACCAGACGGAGTGTGTACAGAACACTCGCCAGACAATATGACCCGTTGGGATGTATTCTACCTTACACCACCAGGGCAAAGATGATTGTACGAGCACTATGGGACAAGGACCAGGGCTGGGACGACCCAATACCCGCACACCTTGCCTCCACATGGAGAGAGTGGGAGACGGAGCTCCGCTCACTCCCAGGCGTTAATATACGCCGCAGCTACTTCCCACCCACAGTGAGGCCAGAGACATGCAAGATGGATCTACACGTCTTCAGTGACGCCTCCGAAGTAGCCTATGGATCGGTGGCCTACTTGCGTGCCCAAGAGAAGGGAGGAGAGATACACACTGCTTTCATCCTGGCTCGCTCAAGAATAGCCCCACGAAAGCAACAATCTATCCCGCGTCTAGAGCTCTGTGCAGCCCTAGCAGGAGCGCATCTAGCCACGTTAATCCAACGTGAACTCACCATTCCGGTGCACAGAACAATCTTGTGGTCAGATTCCACGACAGTACTCACATGGATCAAGTCTGATTCATGCAGATACAAAGTCTTCGTGGGAGTCAGAGTCACCGAGATTCAAGAGTTAACAGAAGCAGCGAGCTGGCGGTATGTGGACACCAAACACAACCCAGCTGACGTCATCACCCGGGGAATGTCCCTAGATGACCTCACCCGTCGCAACATCTACAGTGACGGACCAGAATTCCTCAAGCTCCCGGAAGAAGAGTGGCCTACGCCCACCCCACGGGAAGCGAGTAAAGAGGAGGCGGAGAACAAGAAACCTATGTTCTGTGGACTGAGCACAGTCGCCTCCACAGACCCCAACATAGATGATTGCATTACCCTACAGAGTGCGCAGCTAAAGACATTCCTGTGGCACCACCGAGAGATTCAGCCCACTGCCGACATTTCAGCAGCTGACTACGAAGAAGCAGAACTTCTTCTACTACAACGAGCCCAGAGAGACTCGTTCCCCGATGAGCTAGACTGTCTACAGGGAGGAAAGCCCGTCCCATCAGACAGCAGATTGCTCCACCTGGCACCCGAGAGCGATGCCCATAATCTCATCAGAGTGGGTGGTCGTCTGCGGAGAGCCCCCGATCTACCGGATGACGTTAAGTACCCGATAGTCTTGAACAGCCGACACAAGGTCACAGAGCTGATCATACAGAAATACGACGAGGATGTACACCACGCAGGAGCAGAGAGAGTCTTCGCGGAGATCAGACGTCGCTATTGGATACTTCAAGGAAGAGAAGCGGTGCGACGCTTCTAGCGAACCTGTCTAGACTGCCGAAAGTGGCGCGCGCAGCCCAGCATACCCCGGATGGCTGACCTACCTCCCTGTCGCCTCCGACTCGGCGACAAGCCATTCCACTCCACAGGCATGGACTGTTTTGGCCCGTTGTATATAAAGAAAGGAAGAGGAACCGAGAAGCGGTGGGGTATTGTATTCAAATGCATGACCACCAGAGCGATACATATCGAACTCCTTCCAACTATGAGCACAGACTCATTCCTTATGGCCTTCCGAAGATTCACATCGCGGAAAGGAAAACCGTCTACATTGTTGTCTGATCACGGGACAAACTTCAAAGGCGGAGAAAGAGAGCTGAGAGAGAGCTTCCAAGCTATGGGCCCAGAACTTAAGACCCACCTCGCTCCATCCCAGATTGACTTCCAGTTTAATCCCCCGAACGCACCCCACTTCGGTGGAACCTGGGAACGAGAAGTACGTTCTATAAAGACAGCCCTGTACGCCGTGCTTGGGGCCCAGACTGTGGCGGAAGAAGTCCTAATGACAGTCCTCACGGAGATCGAGGGAGTATTGAACTCGAAGCCCCTCGGTTACGTCTCAAGTGATGTAGCAGATGTCGACCCAGTCACCCCCAACACACTCTTGATGGGGCGGCTGGACCCCGCGCTACCCCAGACAATGTACAGGCCTGAAGAAGCGAACGGCCGAAGAATGTGGAGGTACAGTCAAGTACTAGCTGACAAGTTTTGGAACAGCTTTCTACTCCACTACCTACCGTCTCTACAGACCCACCAGAAGTGGGTAAAAGAGAGAGACAATTTGACAGAAGGAACAGTCGTCATGATTATCGACCAGTCACTACCCAGAGCTATGTGGCCGGCTGGCCGCGTAGGCAAAGTGATCACCGGTGCCGATGGCAAGGTCCGAGCAGCTGAGGTGCTCGTCCAAGGGCGAACTTACACACGACCCGTGGCGAGGCTAATAGAACTGCCCAGACTCCCAGACACTATCGATGACGACCATGACCCCACGACTTTGTGAGTTGACTGACCCTTACAGCGGACCTTGAGTGGTAGACAGTGCGGTTAATCTGTCTCTGCTTAGCTAATTAGGTGGGACTAATTAGGGGGCGGCTGTTGTGAAGGATCAGATTAAACCGAATATATATATTTATTTATGGATATATATTTGGTAGTATTTGTATATCGTTTGATATCCCTTGTATATTCCTTGTACATATACACTGAATATCCCTTTAGTCTACTAACAGCCCATAATAGTTTCATTCTACCATTGGACAAGAACCTGGCGCCAGCAGCCAAGCCCCTTGGTTCAAGTTCAATCGTGCCGACGAACATGTCGTTACAAGCCCGGTTCCGCGTAGGAATACGTCTGGCGAAATACGAATGGTACTATTTGTTCACAGCGCATATATATATGGCGCAAGTAAAGTAGAACTTTCTTTTAGTCCATTAGTCCTTTACCCTCCAACCTAGTAACAGATGTGAAGCCTCACCCACGACGCACGTGTGGTGCAGTATGGCCTACTTGGCCTCAGAATAGGCATTGAGACATCGTGTGGATTAATAGTTGAATTGTCATAGTTTGGCACTATACCGTCGAGTGGGACGTATTTCTATTAAGTTAATAATAGTCTATTATGTATGGTGCATCGTTCGGTTAGAGTTATAAAGTGAGCAGTACCCCCATCGTTCCTGGCGTTATCTAGAGTCTTAACCAGGCTGGGCAGACCACGTGTGGTGCTTGCATCCGAGGAGCTCTGGGCCAGGACGAGTGGACCTGTACATTGGATTACTTCACCCGGACGACGTCGAGCCCTACACGGCTTGGATTATCTACTTGCTTTGGGTGCTTTGATTATGCCATGGATAACAGCCAACACTGCTGAGTGTTGGAACTACCCCCCCGAGAGGAGTCCAGGTGAGACGGCGCTCTACCCCGAGTGAGGTCGCCTCACGTCTCTTCGTTGTGGACCGGCAGCTACCGTCTACAAGAGGGCCCAGCTGTATTCATCTGTGGACCGAGGTTCTGTGGGCACCGTGTTCAGCACTCTGAATTCTCCCAAGAAATCGTCGGCCAGATGGGATATCGCCAGCGGCTCTCCTAACCCCCCCCCCTACTGACTTACAACCAGCGGGACCCCCCTTTAGTGTATCCAGCTATAATCATTTAAGTACCATCGCTATAGTTCCCTAAAGAACCAGGTTGTATACTTGCTCCCTGCGTAACCAGAGATTGGACATTCAATGTTGATTTACCAACGAATACTCATTTGCCTTACAAGTGCATTCAAATCATAAATGTCATTAAGTGAACGTTGTATATACCCTTTGCTATATAAAATATTCGATTTATACATTTGTGTGGACTTCGTTTCATCAGGTGGGAAAGTGTTCATCATATCTACATCATGTACTGTGTGGCCAGTATTTAAAGTACATAAAGCAGGTAGTGGTTTAATGATACCATACTTATCAATACAGTCAGGGAATTGTACCCCTCAGTTACAACCGCACTCAACCTATTGCCTGATTCCATTCTCGAGTTACAAGACGAAACATCTGGCGAGCGTCATTTGACAAGCCGTGACCATGTCCGGTTGTGAACAGACCGGTCCTGAACTGACCAGTCACCGCTGATGGCAAAAACTATTGACCACCTTTTTAGCCTCCGAAAGCGACCTCAGGTGATACAAGAAGACGAGGAAGTCCTTTGTTTTGACTCGAGAGGCGAAATTAATGGCAGTGGACGGGCATTTTGGATAATCATGCTGCATATTTACCGGTACAAAAACCGGTACAAAAACAAAAACCTTTGTGAAACACTAATTTTCCGTGGGCTTTTTATAAACTTTGGACATATACACAAGACTTCAGGCTATGGAACCATTATGTATTCCAGCTCCTACCTCTCAATCAGGCTTTTCGCACATGAACTCAATAAAAAGCAACTCTTGTTGCACTCTTCACCAATGCCTTCGGATTGCGTTGACATCTTACGAGCCAAAAGTCACTGCTCTCGTTCAGAACAAAAAATTTCACTTCTCCCACTAAGAAAGTCATGTCAGCAGGTATGCTACCTTTCGTTGTAGTTTTATTTTATTATTTTAGAAATGCACCTGACATTTTTCTTTTTTTAAACCTGCAGTTAACTGTACATTATCTACAATAGCAACGATAAAGAAGTGCCAACCACATATTATTATAATAATTCATCCAGTTTTCTTTTAAGTGTTTTGTTTAATCAGAGTGTTTACCAATCGTATATTATCGGGTTTTTTTTGTTCCAAGTGTTATTTTTGATTACATCACTAACAAAATAATAAAAGAAAAAAGACTAATTTAATCAGATTAATCACTTTATTCAAATTGAGGATTTAATTTGAGGATATACATTTTATTTTTTTTAAAGAATTTATAAAAAGAAATGAGAATTTTTTTATTTATTTAAATGTTTTAATTAAAAACGAAGGTTTGAACGTCCGTTCGAAAAACCCTGACGAAGTTTGAATCACTTTATTCAAATTGAGGATTTAGTTTGAGGATATATATATTAAAAAAAAATATATATACTTTTATTTTTTTTTATTTTACTTTTTTAATTAAAAACGAAGGTTCGAATGTCCGTTCGAAAAGAACCCTGACGAAGTTTGAATCCCAAAAACAGGCTTCGGGGACAGCCTTACCAAACATTATTTATCAAATCAAATCAAATTTATTTATAGGGCCCGACAACACACGTTAATGTCCCCATGGGCCGAGGTCTTCTTTAAACAAGTCAAGAAGAAAACATAACAATAAGTCAAGAACAGAACAAGAACACCATAAGGTCCAACATTTTTTAGATGAATGCAAATAAAAGAAAGAATGCAAGCACTCCCAGACATACCCCACGCGAAGGTAAGGAAAAACTCACTAAAACCTAACAATAGGGAAAAAAGCTCCACAGGCAGTGTGGAGGAGAGAAACCTTAGAAGGGCCATTCAAGGGGGGATCTCCCTTCTTAGATGTTGGTGATAATAGTGTTGCAGACGGACAGTTGGTAAGCATGCACTCATGTGTGTGGTGAAACACAGATGAGTGCATGCAATAGCAACTGTACATTTTGAAAGATTAAAGATAGAGCTAATAGCGATAGCAACTGAACATTTTGAAAGATTAAAGATAGAGTTGATAGCGGATCTATTTGAGGCACAGGGGCGGCGCAAAGAGGGTCACGTCCTCCCCGTCTTAGTCACGGGACATTCAACACTCCGGTCGTTGCTCAGGGACAGCCGGAGACAGGGAGATAGGGGGTGGCGCAGGGAGGGTCGCGAACTCCCCGACATCATCGCGGGACATCCGGCACTCCGGTCACCACTACGAGACCTCCGGAGACAGGGGGGCACGCAGAGGGGGTCGCAATCTCCCGGCCTTCGTCACGGGACGTCCAACACTCCGGTCAACACTCCAGGACAGCAAGTCATAGGGAGACAGGGAGACGGGACAGGCGTTAGACAGCTCATGAGATTGTAGTAGGCGGACATAGCAATAGATACAAGTGGTAGGCATATATGTGAATGGAGTAGATATATGAAGTAAGCGTATTATGTGAATAGAATAGAAGTACTTAACCCAGCAATGAAACCGCGTTGACTGTTAATCTGTTAACAGTCTGTTAATACTGTTAATCAGTTGACAGGACCAACTACCCTATAGTAAACTACCCAGTGGTACCATGTAGTACCTTGTACCATAACTAAACTACACAGATTAATCTAAAGGTCAGTCCCCGACCAGGTGAGATCAAGGTAGGTTGAAGGAGAGAGAAAAGATGAGTCTTAAGCAGGGATTTAAAAGCTTCGACAGAGCAGGCGCCCCTGATGACGGCAGGTAATTTGTTCCACAGGTAGGGAGCGCGGTAGACAAAGGCTCTGTGGCCGGCGGATTTCTTTTTAACCCTAGGGGTCGATAGAAGCCCCGCATTTTGTGAGCGCAGAGCACGAGCGGGCGAGTATCGGGAGATGAGATCGGATAGATAGAGCGGTGCAAGCCCATTTAAAATTTTGTAGGTGAGGAGTAGCACTTTAAAGTCAGAACGGGCTTGGATAGGAAGCCAATGTAGGGCGGACAAAACTGGTGTGATGTGATCAAATTTTCTAGTTCTAGTTAGTATCCGTGCAGCCGCATTTTGCATGAGTTGAAGATTTTTGATGCTTGAATTAGGTAGGCCTGAAAAAAGTGCATTACAGTAGTCCAGACGTGATGAGACAAAAGCATGAATCAGGGTTTCAGCATCAGCCAGAGTTAAAATGGGGCGTATTTTTGCGATATTACGAAGATGGAAGAATGCAATTTTGGTGAATTTTTTTATATGTGCATTAAATGAGAGGGAGGAATCAAAAATGACTCTGAGTTTTTTTATGGTGGAGCTCTGGGATACATGACAGGTATCAAAGTTGAGGGAGATGTCCTGAAACAGGCCTCTGTGGTTTGGGGGGCCAACAATTAACATCTCAGTTTTATCTGCATTAAGGAGTAGAAAGTTTTGCGACATCCATTTTTTGACGGTAAGCAAGCAGGCCTCAAGGTTTTGTAGTTGGGAGGAATCATTTGGCTTAATAGGTATATATAATTGGGTGTCATCAGCGTAAAAATGAAAGTTTATGCCAAATTTGTGTATGATATCGCCGAGGGGTAGCATGTAAATCGAAAATAGCAAAGGGCCCAGGACAGAGCCTTGTGGGACACCACATTGCACTGGGAGGGTCTCAGATGTTAAATCATTATAGACCACGCAGTGTGTTCTATCAGTTAAATAGGATTTAAACCAAGCTAGTGCGAGACCCCGAATGCCAACATGATTCTCAAGCCGACCTAGAAGAATCGAGTGATCGATAGTGTCAAAGGCTGCACTGAGATCAAGCAATAAGAGCACAGAAGTGAGGTTTGAGTCAAGAGAGAGCAGTAAGTCATTTGTGACTTTGGTAACCGCCGTTTCGGTGGAGTGTAAGGCTCTAAAGCCAGATTGAAATGATTCATTAAGATTATTGTTTGATAAATGGTCAGTAAGTTGCGTTGCGACGATCCGTTCTAACACTTTGGATATAAATGGAAGGTTGGAGATAGGTCTGTAATTTTTCAAGATTAGAGGGTCGAGGTTCGGTTTTTTAAGTAGTGGTTTAATGACGGCTGATTTATTTATATATTATTCAAATGTCTCTCAAACATGTTCCATTGTGATGTCACAAACAAACATTCTAGAACATTTCTAATGTCACAGTATGATGTCATAATAGACCATACTACAACATTTGTGATGTCACAGTCTGATGTCATATTAGAACATTCTAGAACATTTGTGATGTCACAGTATGATGTCATAATCAAACATTCTAGAACATTTGTGATGTGACAGTATGATGTCCATAATCAAACATTCTAGAACATTTGTGTTCTATATTCAACAATTCTCTCAGAAGATCTCATTGTGCATCTCGAGACAGTACTGAACAGTACTGAACAGATAGACTAAACAACATAGATTGAAGCCTGCATTTCTCAACCAAGGTGCCTTGCCTACTGTTTTGCTGTGGAAAGGTGAGTGTCCACAACGGCTAGCTAGCTGTTCTACTTGAATACTGAATGTTAATATTGAATCAGACAATATTGAATACTGAATGTTAATTCAGGTTGACAGTTGACATCATTTGACAGTTGACACTTTATTCAAATTGAGGATTTAGTTTGAGGATATAACATTTTTTAAATTAAAAATAATTTATAAAGAGAAAATAAGAATAATTTTTTTAATTAAATTTTTTTAATTAAAAACGAAGGTTCGAACGTCCGTTCGAAGAACCCTGACGAAGTTTGAATCACTTTATTCAAATTGAGGATTTAGTTTGAGGATATATATATATAAAAAAAGAAATTATACTTATATTTTTTTTTATTTAACTTTTTTAATAAAAAACGATACTTCGAACGTCCGTTCGAAGAACCCTGTCCCTGACGAAGTTTGAATCCAAAAACAGGCTTCCGGGACGCCTGAATGCCTTCTACAACAGAACTGCATTTCCCCGTCTCTGATTGGCCAGGTCATTTCTGGTCATGTGACATGTACGCCCAGTCGTGGGACTGCAAGTTTCTACCCTGGTTAAGCTTAGGCGCTCGTTCGAAGTTGGTTAAGGTTAGAGTTTGTCTTAGAGCATGGCAATAGAACGCCTGCCCTGATTCCAACGGTTAAGCTTAGGCACTCTTTCGAAGTTGGTTAAGGTTAGAGTTTGTCTTAGAGCATGGCGATAGCCAGGTAGTTTGCAGGCTGTTAGACCCGGAAATAGGCGCAGAACTTGCTGTCTCACGATTGGCGCACATGTCACATGACCTAGCCAATCAGAGCGCAAAACTCGAACGCGGAAATGCAGTTCCGTCGTCGAAGGCATACACGCTTCTGGGACAGCCTTACCAAACATTATTTATATTATTCAAATGTCTCTCAAACATGTTCCGTTGTGATGTGACAGTATGATGTCATAAACAAACATTCTAGAACATTTCTGATGTCACAGTATGATGTCATAATAGACCAATCTATAACATTTGTGATGTCACAGTCTGATGTCATAATAGAACATTCTAGAACATTTGTGATGTCACAGTATGATGTCATAATCAAACATTCTAGAACATTTGTGATGTCACAGTATGATAATCAAACATTCTAGAACATTTGTGTTCTATATTCAACAATTCTCTCAGAAGATCTCATTGTGCATCTCGAGACAGTACTGAACAGTACTGAACAGATAGACTAAACAACATAGATTGAAGCCTGCATTTCTCAACCAAGGTGCCTTGCCTACTGTTTTGCTGTGGAAAGGTGAGTGTCCACAACGGCTAGCTAGCTGTTCTACTTGAATACTGAATGTTAATATTGAATCAGACAATATTGAATACTGAATGTTAATTCAGGTTGACAGTTGACATCATTTGACAGTTGACACTTTATTCAAATTGAGGATTTAGTTTGAGGATATAATTTTTTTTAAATTAAAAATAATTTATAAAAAGAAAATGAGAATAATTTCTTTAATTTAAATTTTTTAATTAAAAACGAAGGTTCGAACGTCCGTTCGAAGAACCCTGACGAAGTTTGAATCACTTTATTCAAATTGAGGATTTAGTTTTCAGGATATGTATATATAAAAAAAGAAATTATACTTTTTTTTATTTTTTTTTACTTTTTTAATAAAAAACCATGGTTCGAACGTCCGTTCGAAGAACCCTGTCCCTGACAAAGTTTGAATCCCAAAAACAGGCTTCCGGGACGCCTGAATGCCTTCTACAACAGAACTGCATTTCCGCGTCTCTGATTGGCCAGGTCATTTCTGGTCATGTGACATGTACGCCCAGTCGTGGGACCGCAAGTTTCTACCCTGGTTAAGCTTAGGCGCTCGTTCGAAGTTGGTTAAGGTTAGAGTTTGTCTTAGAGCATGGCGATAGAACGCCAGGTAGTTTGCAGGCTGTTAGACCCGGAAATAGGCGCAGAACTTGCTGTCCCACGATTGGCGCACATGTCACATGACCTGGCCAATCAGAGCGCAAAACTCGAACGCGGAAATGCAGTTCCGTCGTCGAAGGCATACACGCTTCGGGGACAGCCTTACCAAACATTATTTATATTATTCAAATCTCTCTCAAACATGTTCCGTTGTAATGTCACAGTATGATGTCATAAACAAACATTCTAGAACATTTCTGATGTCACAGTATGATGTCATAATAGACCATGCTATAACATTTGTGATGTCACAGTCTGATGTCATAATAGCACATTCGTGATGTCACAGAATGATGTCATAATCAAACATTCTAGAACATTTGTGATGTCACAGTATGATGTCATAATCAAACATTCTAGAACATTTGTGTTCTATATTCAACAATTCTCTCAGAAGATCTCATTGTGCATCTCGAGACAGTACTGAACAGTACTGAACAGATAGACTAAACAACATAGATTGAAGCCTGCATTTCTCAACCAAGGTGCCTTGCCTACTGTTTTGCTGTGGAAAGGTGAGTGTCCACAACGGCTAGCTAGCTGTTCTACTTGAATACTGAATGTTAATATTGAATCAGACAATAATTGAATACTGAATGTTAATATTGAATCAGACAATAATTGAATACTGAATGTTAATATCAGACCATATTGAATACTGAATGTTAATTCAGGTTGACAGTTGACATCATTTTACAATTGACAGGGGGCTGGAAAGTTGATCTAAAGGGGACATGCATTATAAATGCCTTTTTTCTGTGTTTCACAAATTCAGCCTGAGACGTTCAGAGTCACTCCGGCCTGCACGCACACACGCACACACACACACTATTGTCACCTGTGTGTCGTTGCGCTCTGGGTAGTGTATCTGTAGTAGAGCGCTGTGTAGGCTACATCATCTGGATGGACTGTTTCTGTGCGAGCAAGCATGCATACTATGGAATTTAATCCTGCCGGCGCCACTGCCGGCCCACACACCGGCCCACACACCGGCCCACACACCGGCCCACATACTGGGCCACATACCGGCCCACATTAGTGGCCCACACACCGACTCACACACTGGCCCACACACCGGCCCACATTAGTGGCCAACACACCGACTCACACACTGGCCCACACACCAGCCCACACACCGGCCCACATTAGTGGCCCACACACCGACACACACTGGCCCACACACCGACTCACACACTGGCCCACACACTGGCCCACACACCGGCCCACACACCGGCCCACATTAGTGGCCCACACACCGACTCACACACTGGCCCACACACCGCCCCACACACCGGCCCACATACCGGCCCACATTAGTGGCCCACACACCGACTCACACTGGCCCACACCGGCCCGCCGTACAGATCATGTAGCCTGGGAGATGACAAATCACTGCAAGAGCTAGTAGGCTATTTTTAAGCATCTTTCTGTGTAAATTTTCATTTTCACATCTAACTTTTTCAGCCCTGCCCTACCAAAGTGGGCCGATCGGAGTGGACTAAATGGGCCAGTCGAACCCCCCCATAAAAGAATATTTTTACTTCCGGCCCATCGTGATTCGTCCCGAACGTCCCGATGACCAGTCCGGGCCTGCACACAGAGTACAGTTCTAGTGAGTATGCCAGTTTGAACAGGTGGGTTTTGAGTTGGGATTTGAATGATGTTATGGAGTCAAACTGTCGGACAAATGGGGGGGGGGGGGGTACTCCTGGAGGAGGTCAGTGATGTAGATGGGGGCTAGATTATGGAGGGCTTTGAAGGTCAGTAGAAGGTTTTTGTAGTCAATCCGGTAGTGCACAGGGAGCCAGTGTAGTTGAATGAGAACAAGGGTGATGTGGTCGGATGAGTTGGTGTGGGTTCTGGATTATTATTTTTATTTTTTTTATCAAATTTTTATTCACTTTGTTTTTTTTGACATAACACAACAACAACAACCATACAACAATAATAATAATAATGACAGGACATAATATAAAATTAAATATTTCAACAGACCTAAAATAAAAGACAATTATAAAGGGAAATAGACACATGTATTAAAATGAACCACCTGAGTCCCCTCCATCTCCAGACCCGTCAGCCGCAAGTCACAACCCGGAGGACCCACAGCCCGGCCCCCCGCGAGCCAAAGCACCACACCTCTTTAGTGCCTCGACCCGCAGAGACCCCGAACCATGCCCCCCCCCCCCCCCCCCGTCCTCGCCCACGACCACCAGACCCAGATCAGAAGGGGATCAGAAAATATACATAGGACACCAAAAAATGAAAAATAATAAATAAAACAAAAACAAAAAATACCAATATACATGAATACTCGCTCGTCCCCCCCCCCCCCCCCCCCCTCTCGCCCCAGGACCCCAACGTGAGACATGACATTCACAAAATACTTTATTCAGTACTCAATTTCCAGAGTCATATGCGCTCTTTTAGTTTTTCCACCACAGCCCACCAGACCGCGATATTGGCTTCATTAACACCTATGACACGTGCAGTAGAAATCTCCAAATAAATAACATCAAGATAGGTGAGAATCCATACCTTCGGACATAACTTATCTGGTTGTATCCAGCATGAGGCAATCAGCTTCTTGGCCGCCGTTAGACCAGCCAAAATGAGCCTCTTTACTTGTACAGAGGTCGGCAACTGAGAAACATCATTTAACAACACAACAGAAGGCAAGGCCGGTATAGTTAGAGAGAAAATCTCTGATAACTGAGTGGTGACATTTTCCCAGAAGATCTCAACAGGAGGGCATTCCCAATACATATCCATATATGTTCCAATGGCACCGTCTGGACACAAGTTACATCGAGAGTCAGGCCTGAGACCCATTAGGTTCAATTGCCTGGGGGTCAAATAAGTCCTATGAACAAAATGTTGATGGATCTGTTGGTGATCTGGGTTTGCGTGATGATAGCCTAATATTTTCCCATACCGCATCCCAATCAAAATCTATATCCAACTCAGGGATATCCTTTCTCCAAATCGTATCTAAGGGTAGGTCTTTATATGAGGCCGTAAGTAAGTGCCGATAAAAGTCAGAGACGAAGCCTCTCGATGTCTCTCTGTCATAAAATAATTTGTGAAACCGGTGTTGTTCTAGTGGAGCGTCCCATGGGACTCTGTGAGCCTTTAGAGCTGCCCTCATTTGTAAATAAAAGAAAAAGGAACTACCGGGGAGATCAAATTAGTTGGATAGGTCCTGAAAAGACCGGATACCAGAATCATTGAAAACATCCCTCAATACATGGATACCTTTCCCCTCCCATCTGGGGAATCTAATGGGTCGTTGTCCAATAAGGAGCAAATTGTTATTGAACAGTGTGGAGTGCGTGTGCCATTTATGGCGGTTAGTGCGAGTTCTCTGGGTGTCACGCCAAATCTGGATCACATGTGTGATCAGAGGGCCAAATCGTAATTTGCATTGCTTAATTGAGATGTTGGTATACACGATATCTTGAAGTCTGTGTGGGGACACCATCTCCTCCTCCAATGGACGCCAGGAAACAGCCGCATGAGCGTCAAACCACGTGATAAGAGGTCTTAGAGAGTATGCTTGGAAATAATATTTGAAGTCCGGAAATGCCAAACCCCGTCCAATTTACTCCTCTGTGCAGTGGTTCTCTTTAAGCGTGGGCGTTTGTTATTCCAGACGAATTTATATGCAGCAGAGTGCAGTTTTTGCCAGTAACCAACAGGAGGAGACAACGGAAGCATGGAGCTAATAAAATTAATTCTAGGTAAGACATTCATCTTAATTATTGAGGAGTGGGCCTGTAATGAGTTCTTTAATTTGGACCACCTGTCAAAATCCTTCGCAATCCTATCACCCAAGCTGGAGTAGTTATACTTTAGTTTACAGTCTGGTTAACAGTCGGGAATATTTCAACCCCAAGGCATTTAAAGTGATCTACCATGAGAATATTTGCTGGAAGGAGGGTTGCCTTCGCAGCCTCGTTGAGTGGAAGGAAGGCTGATTTTGGCCAGTTGATCTTAAATCCAGATAGGCTGCCAAAGTAATCTATTACTTGGAGAAGGTAGGGCAGAAAGACGGCCGGGTTCTGCATAAATAGGAGTACATCATCCGCGTATAAGCGGATATAGTGATGTGTGCCCTTAATTGACACAGGGGATATAACTCGTGATTGCCTTATGTACTGCGCTAGGGGTTCGAGTGAAAGAGCAAAGAGTCCTGGGCTAAGAGGACAACCCTGTCTAGAAGAGCGCGAAACAGCGAATAGTGGTGAGCAAAGCTTCCCTGTCAAGATCATGGCAGACGGGCCTGATTGATTGATTGATTGAAAACTTTATTAACAGATTGCAGAATGGGTACAATACAGTACAGCTCAATACACACAATTGTTAAGGGGATGCAGACCAGAGAAAGACTTTCGTCTTGTTTACATCAGGGTCCCCCATTTTCAATTCATCAGGACATATATGACATACATGACATACAGATAGTCAGTACTGCTACATCTATACATTTATGACATACCAGATTTGCAAATACAGTACTGTTTGTGATACAGAAGGAGTCAGGAAAAGGGAGTATATACATTTGACGTAGAAACTGTACATTGGAGGAGGTTGGGTGGGGGGGGTTGGGTACACTGGGATATTGACAACCATACTGGGTCATCTACATTGGAGGTGGTTGGGGGGGGGCACACTGTATACACAAGCAAAACTGTACATTGAGGGGGGGGGGGGAGACACTGTACAAACAAACAAAATTGTACATTGGACTATTGACAAAACCATACTAGGTAAATGACTGTACATTGGAGGGGGTTGGGTTAGGATATTTACAGGGGCCAGTGTTGAGTTGCAGTCTCCCGTAGGTGTCCCTTGAGAGAGGTTTTGAAAGTGGGTAGTGATCCACATTCCTTTACAGCTTTGGGTAGGGCGTTCCACATTGATGTGGCATAATTGCGAAACGTGTTTAGTCCCTTATTTGAGCCGAATCTGGGTTTAACATGATTTGTGGAGCTCCCTCTGGTGTTGTGATCGTGGTATTCACTGACCTTTGGGAAGTATTTTGACATGTACATGGGTACCTTGGTCGTGTAGTGTATCTTGTAGACCAGGCCCATTGCAAGTTGCTGTACTCTGTCGTCTACTCTAAGCCATCCTAGGTTGTCAAAGTGGGCAGGGGTGAGGTGGGTTCTAGGAGTAAGGTCAAGCAGTAGTCTGACCAGTTTGTTTTGAGATGTTTGTAATTTTGTTTTTAGCGCCTTTGAGGTGCTTTGGTACCATGAGGTGCAAGCATAGTCGTAGTACCCCTGAATGAGTGCTCCTGCCAGAGTCTTCAGGGTATTCTTGTTTACCAGAGAGGAGATCCGTGTAGATTCTGTGTAGAGAACTTTGATCATGTGAATGAAACCCTCGCCCAATCCCATCCTTCCTAGTACTGCCCATAAATACGACCACTCCAGTCTGTCAAAGGCCTTCATTGCGTCTAAGGACATGACGGCCGTAGGGGTTGCAACATCCTTACTGGCGTCAATCACGTGTAGTAACCGTCTGATATTATCCGTGACCAGATGGCCTCTTATAAAGCCAGTCTGATCAGGGTTAACCAGAAACGTCATGTGCTTTTGAAGTCGGATGGCTAGCACCTTAGCATATAGCTTGAGATCGGCTCCAAGGAGAGTTAAGGGTCTATAGCTGCCACATTCCGTGGGGTCCTTATCTTTCTTGAGTAGAACAGATATAAGTGCCATATTGACATCCCTGGAGAAGTTGCCCTCCTCGACTGAGTGTAAAATCATTGAAAGTAATAAGGGACCAAGTATATCCCAAAACGCAGTATAGAGTTCCAGTGGAATGCCATCCCAACCAGGAGCCTTGCCCCGTTGCATGTCCGCGATTGCTTCCCTGAGTTCATCTAGTGTGATAGGTTCAGCTAACCGCTTTGCGTCCTCCTCTGAGATTTGTGGTAGGTTAATTTGACTAAGATAGTCCTCCAGCTTGGCGTGATCAAAGACCACTTCCGACTCGTACTGGTTGGAGTAAAATGAGCGAAATGTATCATTGATTTTTTTGGGGTTGGTGGTTATCTCCCCCTGTTGGTTCTTAATGGCAGGGATATCCGCAAATTGGTCGCTGGCCCGTATCCTCATAGCCAGTAGGTGACTTGGTCTAGAGCCATGAAAGTAATAGTGTTGTCTTGTTCTGTGCATTTGAAATTCAGACTGTTGTCTTAAAATGGAGTTAATCTCCTTTTTCACTACTTTAATTTGGAGCTCCAGTCGGTTAGAATATTTGCGCTGCATAGAAGACATCATTGTTTTATGCAGCTCCTCCAATTCCACCAACTTGGAGAGATGCCCCTTGCGGAGATTGGAAGCAAATAGCGTGGTATTACTCCTAATAAACCCCTTGACCGCATTCCACAAAGTTCTGGGGTCCTGTACCGAACCAGCATTAAACTGCACGAATTCAATGAGCTTCTCTTTAAATTGTAGATTAAATTCCTCGTTCTTCAGCAGTGTTGAGTTAAAGCGCCATCTAGGGGCACGAGACGTCATTTTGCTGAGTGAACCCTTAAGGAGTATGTATTTGTGGTCTGACAGTGCAATGGGCTTCAAGTCAACGTCAAAACTATCGAATAGTCTAGGGGAGGAGAAGACATAATCAATTCTGGAGAAAGTTTTATGTCTTGCGGAGAAGAAAGAGTAATCTCGTGAGGTTGGGTTGAGTACCCACCACATATCCATAACCCCTGTGTCTTTAGACCAGCCACGTAGGGCCGCGGACGCCTGCTTTTGATCGTGGGTTACAGCATCTCCGGATTTATCAATCAATGGATCCCACATGGCATTGAAATCAGCACCCACTATGAATGAGTACTCAGGTAGTTTCAGCATCTCTGTAGTGAGTGCAGTATAAAATTGTGTGTCATACACATTAGGGGCGTATGCAGCTATAAGAGCAATTTTCCTGTTAGTGTATTCCATTTTCGCTATAGTGATTCGTCCTTCAGCATCCGACCACACGTCTAATAGTTTAATATTCAGCTTCCGCTTAGCCACTATGGCTACCCCCCGGGATCTAAAAGAGGAGGAGCCTATACTATGATAAAATTTGTTTGCAAGTTTAGCACTGTCAGCCTTTAAAAGATGCGTTTCACTCAACAAAGCCACATCGACCTCCTGTCTTTTCATCCATGTAAGTACACTTGTGCGCTTATGTTGCATATTAAGCCCCCCTGAATTCCAGATCAAGATGTTTAAGTTAGCCATAGTCCAACCAGGCTGCAGTATGATTGAACGTGATTCCCCTGAAGTAGAGCACCACAATATATACACAACCCCACGCTAAGGACCTATTGGGCGAGATCAGACATACAATAGAGCGAGCAAAAAGAAATAAAAAACAAAAAAAACCTGTGTGTGTGTGTGTGTGTCCCCCTCAAAAATCTTGTCCGATGTCGATCAAACATCACCTGGCACTGTGACCGGGTCACAGCAACCAGGACCACATTATGTAACTTTACCATTCTAACCAGAATTGTATATATATATTTTTTTTTTTTATTGATCTTTTTCCCCCTCCATTTTCCTCCGATTTTCTCCCATCCCAATGTTAGTCGTATGCCAATTCCCAGTCCCTTCCTGGTCGCTGCGCACTTACCCCCCACAGTCAGATCATCTGGGAGAGTGGAGGCTACCACGTGCTTCCTCCGACACACGTCCAGCCAATCACCGCTTCTTTTCACCTGGCAGCGCGGATTCTCATCGAGAGGGCGTAGCGTGTGGGAGGACCACACTATCCCCCTCAAGTCCTATCCGCGCTTAGCAGGCGCCCCGAACTGTAGGAGTCGCTGTTTACAACGACCCGGACCCACCCCGCCAGCTTCTCCCACCCTCTAATACAGCCAATTGTATTAGTGCAGACGGCCAGCCAAGCTGGTGACAACAACTGAACTTGATTAAAGTGACGTACTCTTAACACATGTCGAAATAACACATTGTGGAAACAAACCCCGATCATTACCGTGCTGTCCACGTTGAGGCTGCGCAGCGTCGGCGACAGACTTGTATTCTGTTATGACAAGAAGGAGAGTTAAATGCACAACATTGTCCGCCGCGGTAGGATAGCCTCGACCTGCCACCCGCATACAGTTCTTTGCAAGGGGGAATAACGTTAGGTTATGACTATAACCAAGTTCTGTTAGTTAGGGGCGATGCTTGGCTTCGCCTTCTGCACTATCTCGCGTACGTGCACGCGTACTGAATAAACCACAAATGTACCTCTAATACCAGTATTAGTCTGACCACACCCCTCATCAGCTTACCTTCATAAGCAGGTGTGTGGTCACCTGCTCTCCTCCTTCCCAAGCTTTCACCACAAGGTGAGGTCAAGGGCTGCAGCGGCCGTCCGAAGCCAAGCATCGCCCCTAACTAACAGAACTTGGTTATAGTCATAACCTAACGTTCTGTATCGTTAGTGGCTTAGCTTGGCTTCGCCTTCTGCACAAGGGAGGCCAAGCGGAGCCACTTGGCTGACAAATACACCCCGCTGACAGCCCCCCAAAACCATCAGAACAGGGAGGGCCGAGCCCCCCCGACCCCCCCTAATGGAGGGTATCCCCCCTATTAGAGGCTTCACGGGAAGGCGACGGACCCGACCGTGCGAAGAGCTCTCAAGCAACTTAACGCACAGGGTGAGCAGACCGTGGCTTGACCCACGACTACACACACGCACAACCCGCATGCCACCCGGGAACGAACGGAGGAACAACCTCGTTACTGCCCCCAGAATCACGGGGTCAAGGGCAAACCCAACCCCGTGGCAAGGCCGTAGCAGCGGAGCACGAAGGAAGACCCAGACCCACCAAAAGGACTGGACTCCCTGGAATGGGGGCCCGGAGAAGTCCATGATGCCAGCATCAAGACCCCACCAGGTGGGCACGTAGTGCCCCGCCCCCCACATCGCCAGCGTATTCGGACAAAGGCCCCTCAGTTACTGCACCTGGTATTCCCAGGCGGAACCAACCAGGCCAGTAAGCCGAGCGGGCCCCGTCCCCCCAATAGTACACCGCCTGGCACACTGACCCTGCAGAATAGGCAGTCAGCATGGCCGTAAGCACACAAAAAAGGTTAACCAACGGAAGCAGGCAGCGCACCGGGGAAAAACCAGGCAACAGGCTGTTAACCCTAGCCTGGAGACTGCGGACGAGACAGGCGCCAGAGGGGACAGCTGAACACAGCCGCCCCGGCGGAAGGAGCGTAAGCTGGCGGTGTTGCATGACCAAGCCTCCATTTAACAACCCCCACCCAGAGGGGTCGAGGCAGAGAAGGCTGACACGATTGGCAGACGTCATGAACGTGCAGGGGCACCCTCAACCGGTGAACCCGGGAGTTGACACTGCTCCAACACACCAGGGAATCAACCACCTCGATGTTACCCAATGCGGTGGTTGTTCCTATAACCCCTCAAGAAAAAACTCCAAAACACACCTGCGGGTACACACCGGCTATACCGCAGTACAAGTGTTTCAGTTTCCAAAAAGGGTTAACCCAGGCCTACGGGTCGCAAACATCACTTCGGACCGGGCCTGGCGGTACGGGAAGCACAGGGTCACCAGAGGAGGTCAAAAAACCACCCCCACAGGCCCCTCTTCGCCATGCGTGAGAGAGGAGCGAAAAACAATGGAGAACCAGCCCCTAAGCACACCGTTCCTGGTATTCCCCGGCGGTCTCCCAACCAAGTACTAACCAGGACCAACCTGTGTAGCGGCCGAGATCCGACGAGATCGAGCGCGTACAGAATGGCATGGCTGTAAGCCATGACGACAGTGCTGAGTAAAAACATACCCAACCAGGGTCTCCATAGCGCTTAACCCTGTGACACCCAGACCGACCTGGCATTTTTCCCCCTGAAAAAAGCCCAAGTCCCTCAGGGTACCAGAACAGCAGATCTGCATCCCCGGCGGACAACGGGTTCAACTGATCTGGACCAGCGTGACCAGAACCAGTCCCGTGCCCTAACCACGCCGACATGCCCCAGGAAAAGGGCAGATATGCGTGTTGATCTTAACATGAAAAGAAGGCGCCACCCAGACGTCGGGACGAACCGCGCCTGGTGGCCCACCCCAAGGGCGTGAGACCCCACTACATATGTTCAGATCCATCCCGTCATCATCCCCCAGACATGAACGAGGATCCGTCGACAACCCACCCAGGTCATGGGATGTGGTCGCCGGAAGAGGAAAAACCCCCATCTCAGTTGCTTTATAAAAACGCTGTTTCAACCACAAGCAACTAAGGCGTGCCAGTCAATCGCCTGTTTACAGCGAGCTAGCACTATACGTGCGTCGGGACACACCCCCATCAATGAACAGGCTATTTAGACCTGCCATTGAATCCCCAAGGCGCCCAGGGGAACGACAAGAGGGGTGTGACACTCCCTAACTCCAACACTTCTGGAATAGAAAGAAGGAAGCATCAACAGTATGTATCCCAGTCTACACAGCCGGGGTAAAAAATGTTCACATTTTTACATCCCACCACCCTCCCATAGGAAAGAGACGGGGATCCCCAGAGAGACTTCCCACGCGAGCTGTACAGATTGAAAAGAATATATTGCACCTTGAGCCATGTAAAAAACTGGTTTTAGGGCCTCCGGGGAAGAGGCACCGAACCCATACACACTCAATAAACGAATTGAATCGAATATACATACAATAGAAAAGGACCCTTCTAGAGGGTCCACTCACTTTGACAATCTGAGGAGGAAGGCTCTGTACTCTGATGGAGGCTTCCTCACATGGATCACATGGAAGAAGGAGTCCGAACTCACAGAAGGCCTGAGTAGGCGCTTGGTGAGGAGGAGCCCTGACCACCCCCCCTGAAAACAGATCCATGAACAGCACACGGAAGTCCTACCAACAGAGACGCGCACGGTGACGTACTCTATGGCGGGGGAATTCCTGCGGTGCACACGCCCAATATACCAGGCCGTGGGACCAGGAACTCCCTCCCCCCCCCCCCCCCCCCCCCCCCCCACGCCGAACCGCCACGTGACGGGAACCTTGAAGGACAGGGGGTGTACCCCTGACCGACAGACAATGGGGAGAGGAAAGGTTACCAGTTCACCCCTTTACGACCCCACACCCATGATACGACGTAACGACAAAAAGAGAATATGACACAGTCATAGTCAGCTCTATGAAGCGTTTCACAGCTCCACACAGCGCACGAGCTAACCTGCTATCTGATTTTTACTAAGGAAAAACACAGAATAGAGAGGGCTCTAAGAACCCCGGTCCAACATACACATGTGCTTCTGTGGCCAGTACAACCCAGTTGTAGGTCACATGACACACACAACCCATCATCATCACAATGAGAGAATACATCATTCTTGATTAGTATCGACCACAGGCCTTGCTAAACACACATGACAGCAACCAAACCAATTTCCCTTTAGGAAATAAGTTTCTCCAGCAGATTTAGCACAACCTCAGCAATCAAGCTGAGAGTTACATCGTATCCCTACCACACAAAAGACACAATTAATGCACAACATGTCTGATAGGAGGTGATAAAGTCCCCAGGGAACCGGGGGGGGAAAAACACAATCCTCCTATTTTACCCTCAATACGGCCAGTTAAAACAGGAAAACCTGTTAATGTGTGAACTCACTGTCCATTGTCATTACAGTCTGAGAAAGAACATTCTTTTACTCACTCGTCACCAAGCATAGCTTCATAGGTTAGTTGCCTTAGTAGTGAGTACACGGTACACATAAACACCATGATGTTTCTCACACAACAACCAGATCAATACATCACGACCTGCACGGAGAAGCTACTGCCAGTGACAAAAACAGCTCACACACAACCCGCAACGTATCTCAAATGCATTGCAACAACACACGTTTTGGGAAAAAACACCGTCATTCACAATACATTTAGCAAGGTAAAACCAGAAGACGTGTTATGAGGGTCTGGCCAACCCCGTACCTGCCCGGAACGCAGATCAGCGAAGTGCAGTCACAAGCGTCCCGTGTTGTTCGATCCGGGCAGCGTCGCCGCTCCACCAGTCGCTACAGTCCTCTTTGTTGACGCAATCCCCGTCTAGGCTCGGGCAGGGTTGACGAACATCCCCTGTCAAGGATGACGTCGTGGTCAAGAGTGTAAAACATGTTAAAAATCAAAGCACGTTCAACAGAATAGCATCAAGCTAACGGCTGCTCCAGCCGTTCGGGTGCTATCGCTTCCGCTCGCGAGACGCCGATCTACGACGCACGCGATCAGGAGCGAGCTCCCGGCGGCGCGCGAGAAGCCAAGCTCCCCGCGCCAGGCCACCGACCGGCTAACCGTAAGCTATGAACATGTAAACAATGACATAACACTCACCCAGACAGGCCGCCGTTCTGAACCCTCCTCACTTTTTAAGAGAAAAGAGAAAACAAGACGTCAACACCGCTTCACAACGGTGACAATAACACGTCCGGCGGAATCAGCACAGTACCAACTGGCCTGTATAGCTGACTTTGAACATGAATCTGCCGCTATCGCACATTACATGCACATATCCCCTCGTGAAGGAATACTCTCATTTGGATATGAAAGATGGGGTCTTAACACGGTGACAGAGAGAATCCACTCGTCCAGAACACACAGGGATCACCAGTGTCAATGGTCGCGGCCCACTAGTTAAAACTAAAATGGTCGCCAGACCAAGGCCTTCTGTCGCCTAGACGGCTAAACAAAGGACCCTAGCCTGGGGCCGGTTTCCATAAACTTTGTCTAGTAGCCCCCATAGCACTAACAGACAAGTGGAGCCCGCCAGCAAACACTACTCACCCAACCTGGAACGCACCGCTCCTCACAACAGCGGCATGTCCGACAGTTCAGCTGTGGCCTGACAGGTTTCACCCCAACAAACACAGCAAGGAACTGCAGTTGAGAAGCATGCAGCGGCGTGCTCCCAATACGAAAACCGGTGGAGGGTTTGTAGAATGATCATCATCTTCTAGACACTCCAGTACGAAGACAATATCGCCGTATTTTCTCGAAAATAGTGAGAGAGAAAATAAAGATATGATGTCAACGTATCCTTGTTTCCCAAGCTGTTCCTAATCCAATTTCTTCCATCATGGTGTCAAGTGTGGGGATCTACCGAGGCACCTCTTCCTTGTGGTGAAAGCGAGAAGGAGGAGAGCAGGTGACCACACACCTGCTTATGAAGGTAAGCTGATGAGGGGTGTGGTCAGACTAATACTGGTATTAGAGGTACATTTGTGGTTTATTCAGTACGCGTGCACGTACGCGAGATAGTGCAGAAGGCGAAGCCAAGCTAAGCCACTAACGATACAGAACCCCCTCGAATGGACGGACCATAAGCATATTCAGCCTGTTTGAGTGAAGACTGTGATCTTCATCCCGCCCGGTTAGAGCCGAATAAAGATAATAAACAAACGTAACAAATCATTGCGCCGTTTACTGGATAGCTCAAGTGTTGGATGATAAAAAGGGCAAGAGATAAATAATAATGAAAAAACTGATAAGAGTATAGGGCATCTGAATTACATTCAATTAGTCCGTAATCATGTTCGTGATTGAAACAGTAGCGTATAAAGAAGTCAGGTATTACCGTCTTGAAGATTGAATAAGCAGCGGTCGAAAGTGATTACCATAATGCTGGGCTGGCTAGCTAGCCGGTGTGCACACGTGCAGTGAGTACGGTAGCTTGGTTAGCTTGTATGCTAGCCGCCCACACATGGAATCAGCTCCGCTCCTATAGGGATGCTAGCCTGGAGCGACCGCGCTGCTTCTTCGGATGTAGTCCTCCGCCTCGGATGGTGACATGAACAGCCGGTTGCACGATACCTCACCCCAGCCCGTCTTTACCTTTAGCGTTGCTGGGAATAGCAGAAACACCTCCACCTCTCGCTCTCGTGCCAGATCCATAGCAACCGCGAATGCTCTTCGCCGTTTGGCTGTGTAATTGCTAAAGTCAGCGGCGAATCTTAATGTACAGCCATTCACAACGGGAGGTTTCTGTCTGGCCTCTCTCAGTATATGCTGTCTGGTCTGGAATCTCAGGCAGCAGAAAATTAATGTGCAAGGGTTTGCACGACCGCCCTTCAACTGTGTATCTAAAGATCCAAATCAAATAAAATCAAATCAAATTTATTTGTAAGGCCCGACAACACACGTTAATGTCCCCATGGGCCGTACACATCTTCTTTAAACAAGTCAAGAAGAAACATAACAATAAGTCAAGAACAGAACAAGAACACCATAAGGTACAACAAATTTAAAATAAATGCAAATAAATGAAAGAATGCAAGCACTCCCAGACATACCCCACGCGAAGGTAAGGAAAAACTCACTAAAACCTAACAATAGGGAAAAATGCTCCACAGGCAGTGTGGAGGAGAGAAACCTTAGAAGGGCCATTCAAGGGGGGATCTCCCTTATTAGATGTCAGTGATAGTAGTGTTGCAGACTAACAGTTGGTAAGCATGCACTCAAGTGTGTAGTGAAACACAGATGAGTGCATGCAATAGCAACTGAACATTTTGAAAGATTAAAGATAGAGCTGATAGCGATAGCAACTGAACATTTTGAAAGATTAAAGATAGAGCTGATAGCGAATCTATTTGAGGCACAGGGGCGGCGCAAAGAGGGTCGCGTCCTCCCCATCTTAATCACGGGACATTCAACACTCCGGTCATTGCTCCGAGACAGCCGGAGACAGGGAGATAGGGAGCGGCGCAGAGAGGGTCGCAACCTCCCCGACATCATCACGGGACGTCTAGCACTCCGGTCACCACTACGAGACCGCCGGAGACAGGGAGACAGGAGGGCACGCAGAGAGGGTCGCATCCTCCCGGCCTTCATCACGGGACGTCCGACACTCCGGTCAGCACTCCAGGACAGCAACTCACAGGGAGACAGGGAGACGGGACAGGCGTTGACAGCTCGCGTGATTGTAGTGGGCGGACATAGCAATAGATACAAGTGGTAAGCATATATATGAATAGAGTAGATATATGAAGTAAGCATATATTATGTGAATAGAATAGAAGTACTTAACCCAGCAATGAAACCGCGTCGACGGACCAGTTGACAAGACCACGGACAGACGACGGTAAGTAGCTGATCCATGGCCTCGGTGATGCATGTAGAGCAGTCACTGCAATCTTGGCCAAGACCCTGAGGCATCCATCACCTTAGTCATCACTAGGAGACAGGCACTCAGAGAGATGGGGGAGGGAGGGGGGGGGGGGAGGAGTTAGAGAGTTCCCATGTTTGTGGTGCTGCAAAAAAGCAGACATGGGGGAAAATAGACATCCTAACTAAACTAGACAGATTAATCTAAAGGTCAGTCCCCGACCAGGTGAGATCAGGGTACGATGAAGGAGAGAGAGAAAAGATGGGTCTTAAGCAGGGATTTAAAAGCTTCGACAGAGCAGGCAAATTACCTGATGACGGCAGGTAATTTGTTCCACAGGTAGGGAGCGAGGTAGACAAAGGCTCTGTGGCCGGCGGATTTCTTTTTAACCCTAGGAATCGATAGAATCCCCCCATTTTGTGAGCGCAGAGCACGAGCGGGCGAGTATCGGGAGATGAGATCGGATAGATAGAGCGGTGCAAGCCCATTTCAAATTTTGTAGGTTAAAAGGATAAAGATATTCTCTTGGATCTTCCACTTATACTGTAAATTAACCCTGGGTTCTTTTAATTGAATGTCGGCGTGGTGAGCAGAGATGAGACGAGTCAGATGGCAGTCTACAGTTTACTGAAGTCTTGAGGCACAAATAAGAATAGATCACAAATCCGGACCACCTGCATGAAAACCTCCTCTATGGGGGCAGACAATTGCAGAATGGCCACGACAACAGACAGTCACAAACTTTTATACATTGGTAGTTAGACACACCTCTTTCCTGACTTGATGATTGATAGTTGTCACGTCATAGCTGAGGACAAAGAAACTTAGGCGGGAATAGAAGGTAGAGGGAGGGGTCTTTTCAGTGCGTGTCTTTCATTAAGGGTGGGGGCCGAACGATCATTGGTCCCTGGGTCTCCCCGCATTTGGGCGGGTTGTGTATCTGTGTGTATATCTTTGTGTGTGGGTTTGAGTGAGTGTGTGCGAGGCTAGACTGAGTTCATGTCCTCAGTTTTGATCATCACTCTTTTACTTCGTGCTATTCATGACACTTTCTGATACTTAAGCAACCAAGTGGTGGCCATAAATTCTATGTGTGTTTATCTGTGTGTATCTTTGTGTGTAAGTGTGTGTGAAACGAACTGTCTATAGGTGTGTATGTGAATGTGTGCGTGCATGTGAGACGGCCAGGGCTTCAGACGGCCAGGGCTTCAGACGCAAGCAGCAAGAGGAGATGTGCGCGTGGGTGCACGTGTGTGTGTGTGTAGAGAGGGGCCCAGAGCCAAAAGGTCAGCAGGTCAAACCAAACTGTGTGTGGAAAATAGACTGAGAGACACAGAGAGAAAAGGGTGGCTTCAGATATTAATTCTATCACCTTACAAGAGGGCATGACAGTAGTTTTGATGGTTTATTCCTTCAAGGTGAGGAGTAGCACTTTAAAGTCAGATCGGGCTTGAATAGGAAGCCAGTGTAGGGCGGACAAAACTGGTGTGATGTTATCAAATTTTCGAGTTCTAGTTAGTATCCGTGCAGCCGCATTTTGCACGAGTTGAAGATTTTTGATGCTTGAATTAGGTAGGCCTGAAAAAGTGCATTACAGTAGTCCAAACGTGATGAGACAAAAGCATGAATCAGGGTTTCAGCATCAGCCAGAGTTAAAATGGGGTGCATTTTTGCGATATTACGAAGATGGAAGAATGCAATTTTGGTGACATTTTTTATATGTGCATTAAATGAGAGGGAGGAATAAAAAATGACTCAGAGGTTTTTTATGGTGGAGCTCTGGGATACATGACAAGTATCAAAGTTGAGGGAGATGTCCTGAAACAGGCCTCTGTGTTTTGGGGGGCCAACAATTAACATCTCAGTTTTATCTGCATTAAGGAGTAGAAAGTTTTGCGACATCCACTTTTTGACGGCAAGCAAGCAGGCCTCAAGGTTTTGTAGTTGGGAGGAATCATTTGGCTTAATAGGTATATATAATTGGGTGTCATCAGCGTAAAAATGAAAGTTTATGCCAAATTTGCGTATGATATTGCAGAGGGGTAGCATGTAAATCGAAAATAGCAAAGGGCCCAGGACAGAGCCTTGTGGGACACCACATTGCACTGGGAGGGTCTCAGATGTTAAATCATTATAGACCACGCAGTGTGTTCTATCAGTTAAATAGGATTTAAACCAAGCTAGTGCGAGACCCCGAATGCCAACATGATTCTCAAGCCGACCTAGAAGAATCGAGTGATCGATAGTGTCAAAGGCTGCACTGAGATCAAGCAATAAGAGCACAGAAGTGAGGTTTGAGTCAAGAGAGAGCAGTAAGTCATTTGTGACTTTGGTAACCGCCGTTTCGGTGGAGTGTAAGGCTCTAAAGCCGGATTGAAAAGATTCATTAAGATTATTGTTTGATAAATGGTCAGTAAGTTGCGTTGCGACGATCTGTTCTAACACTTTGGATAGGAACGGAAGATTGGAGATGGGTCTGTAATTTTTCAAGATTAGAGGGTCGAGGTTCGGTTTTTTAAGTAGTGGTTTAATGATGGCTGATTTAAAGGCCAGGGGCACCACGCCAGTAGAAAAGGAGGTGTTGAAGATATTGAGTAGGGCAGGGCCTAGAGTTGGGAAGATTTTTTTGATGAGAGTTGCTGGAAGAGGGTCAAACAGACAGGTTGAGGGTTTAGCCGCGCCAACCAATTTAGAGAGGGCACTAAGTGAGTCGTTTTCAAGGCAGCATAGCGTATGGCTGGAATCAAAGTCAGGGGGAAGGCCCATCAGAGGTTGGGAGGGACTCTGATTGTTGAGTAAAGCAACAATTTCATCTCTAATGAGGTCAATTTTCTTGGTAAAGAATTTCATGAATTCGTTAGCCGAAAACGCATGGTTTAGGGCACTTGGTTGTTTCTGAGTAAGTTTTGCAACTGTGTCAAACAGAAACTTTGAGTTGTTTTTGTTTTCATTAATGAGCCTGGAAAAATATGAGGTTTTGGCAAGTGAGAGTGCCTTTTTGTAGTTACGTAAACTATCATTCCAGGCAAGGCGGAATACTTCGAGTTTGGTCGAACGCCATTTATGTTCAAGTTTGCGACAAGCCTTTTTAAAGGAGCGCGTTTCCTCCGTAAACCAGGGAGTTTGTTTTTGCGGAGCACGTTTAACTTTAGGCTTAAGGGGAGCGACAATGTCGAGCGTGCTACGAAGGGCGGCGTTAAGTTTGTCTGTAAAGAGATCAAGGGGGCCAGAGTAAGAGAGGAAGGGAGAGAGGGTGTCTGGTAGGCAGTTAACTAGAGTTGGGACAGTTGAGGCGTTAATACGACGGCTCATGTAGGATTCTACACTGTCTGGGCGAGAAACCGTCAGATCAATTTGAAATTTGATGAGGTAGTGGTCTGAGAGAGCAGGAACATAGGGGGAAACGGTCAAATTTGACACAGTGAGACCGCGGGCTAGGACTAGGTCAAGGGTGTTCCCACCACTGTGAGTGGGTTGGTCAACGATTTGAATGAGACCGACAGAGTCAATGATGTCGGTAAAAGCCTTATTTAGGGGATCTAGAGTTTTGTTGGAATGAATGTTAAAATCACCAACAATTAAAATGTTATCTGAGCGCGTAACAAGCTCAGAGATGAAAGTTGAAAACTCATCTAGGAAGAGGGTGTAAGGGCCTGGGGGGCGGTAAAGGACAGCCATTACAAAGGATGCAGTAGAGGTAGGAATCAGACCGCCACACTTTCTGTTGGGTGGAGAGGGACGCAACAGGAGCACCTCAAATGAGGAAAACTTACAGTTTGCGTCAGATGTAAAGTTGTGCTTAGAGTCGTAAATTAGAGCAACTCTGCCTCCTTTCTTGGAGGTGCGTGCGATATGGGAGCTACTAAAATTAGGGGGTGAAGCCTTGTTTAAGGGCAGAAAGTCATTAGGTTTAAGCCATGTCTCAGTGAGGCTCAATAGGTCGAGACTATGGTCTGTTATCAGTTCATTTACCAAAAGAGCTTTGGTTGGCAGAGAGCGGATGTTGATAAGGCCAACCTTCACGCACTCTGTATACTTAACAGCGCGATCTTCAGCCATGCGGGTAGGTTTAATCACAATTAAGTTAGCATGGTTTATCGCACAAGGACGAGCTGGGTAAAGCGGAGCGTAACGAGATATTCTAGTTTTGATTGGATATACCGGTTTAAGGATAGAGATAGAAAGAGAGGAGTGGGGAGCCTGGTGGAGGAGGGACCCAGCATGGTTAGGAAAGGTATAAGGATTGGCAGGCTCCATCGGTTTAGCATGACTAGCAGGCTCGCTAAGAGCCTGCACCCTGGCATGCTTGTGGGGTGGCTGTCAGCCCGAAGCTATAATCTTGTCTATATTGCTAGATAAGAGAGAGGCGCCTAGCATGTTAGGATGCACGCCGTCCTTTCTCAGCAAGCCAGGGCGCCCCCAGAAAGAGGACCAGTTATCCACGAACCCTAAGCCCTGTTCTTTACAGTATTTTTCCAGCCAACGGTGTAGAGAAGCTGTCCTACTCATGAACTCATCATCATGCCGGTTTACAGGCAGGGGGCCAGAGAAGATTACTCGATGCCGACTCATCTTTCTGGCGAGGTCAGAAAGCCTAACTATGTTGATCTTTGCGACCTCAGAGACTTTCATCCTATAGTCATTATTTCCGACGTGTATAACAATATGGTCAAATTTATCTTCAGTGGGTGTGAGATGTGGGTTAACTTTTCCCTTGACTATGCTATTCATCAGAAATCTCAGGTTGGCTTCAATGTCGGTAGCTCTGGCTCCCCCAAAACATTTGATCTCGGCTGGCTTGTCTAGCTTAATATGCCGGTGATGGAGTCGCCAATCACAAGGACAGGAAGACGGGGTTTCAGTGGACGCCGCTGCGTGCTGGGACCGGAACCCGCAACACGTGTAAGATCATGTTGCGGAGCGCTCTTTCGATCTCAGGATGAGCTAGCTTTGGGAACCATTTTGGGACCATTTCCTCAAGGTACCCTATCGGGTCGTCATCCTCCGTTTCATCAGGCAGTCCATAAATTCTCACATTGCATCTCTTCCCACGGTCCTCCAGATCTGCCGCCTTCAACTCACAATCACGTAGCCTGTCCTCCAAGTTTAATATTCCCACGACGTTGGTTTCAGCCGCCTGCACGACCGCGGACATATCTTCCTCCGCCACGGTTAATCGAGTGCCTATTTCAGCCACCTCCTCCTGCAATGCATCCACCCTGCCCGCTAGCTTAGCCAAGATAGCATCCGTTTCCTCTCGGAATATCGACCTGATGAGATCCCTATCCACTTCGTTCAGGGTTCCCAACTTGCTCTGCGTATGTTTAGACATAATTCCAACTTCTGGAAAATCAAATGGTATAAAAAATAAAACGTATTCAGGGATAATGTGGCCTGGTTGCCGAGCTCCAAAAATCAGCCAGCCATGCGCTGTGGAACGGAACCGGAAGTCCGGGTTCTGGATTATTTGAAGTCTGTTGAGGAGTTTGATGGGAAGGCCAGTTAGGAGAGCATTACAGTAATCGATCCGGGATGTGACAAATGAGTGGACCAGGATTTCAGTGCTGGATTGGGACAGAGATTGGCGGAGTCTGGAGATGTTACGGAGATGGAAGAAAGCAGTCCAGGTGATGTTTTTAATGTGTGGTGCAAATGAGAGTGAGCCGTCCAGAATGACACCGAGGCTTTTGACTTGGGAAGAGAAAGGTATTGTTGATGATGTTTGGAACTGGGGTGTTTTGTGATTTGGTGAGGGTGGATTTGGAACTGATGAGCAGGGCCTCGGTTTTGCTGCCATTTAGCTTCAGGAAATGTCTGCTCATCCAGCTCCTGATGTCCTCAAGGCAGGTGGTGAGGGATGTGGGGAGAAGGGCAGTGGTGGGTTTGGAGGAGATGTAGACCTGTGTATCATCGACATAGCAGTGAAAATGGACCCCATGGTGACGGAGGATTGTGCCGAGGGGGAGGAAATAGATGATGAATAGGAGCGGACCTAATACTGACCCCTGGGGGACACCCAGTGAAACAGCCGAAGACCCTGACTTGTGATTCCTTAATTGTACAAACTGTTGTCTGTCAGTGAGGTATGATGTGAACCAGGAGAGTGCGACACCACCAGTGATCCCAATGCCAGCCAGGCGGTCCAGGAGTAGTGGATGGGAGATGGTGTCAAATGCAGCGCTGAGGTAAAGGAGGATGAGGATGGTGAGAAGTTCAGAGTCAGCTGCACGGAGGAGGTCGTTGGTCATTTTAACCCGGGCTGTTTCGGTACTGTGTTTTGGCGGAAACCAGATTGAAAGGGTTCGTGGGGGTTGTTTGTGTCAAGGTGGGACTGAAGCTGTGCGGCAACCACCCTCTCAAGAGTTTTAGAGGTGAAGGGAAGGTTGGAGATGGGCCTATAATGGTTTAGATTAGCTGGGTCAGCACCAGGTTTTTTGAGAACGGGAGTGATGGTTGTATGTAGGGATGTTCGATATTGGCTTTTTTACCGATATCCGATATACCGATATTGTCCAACTCTTAATTTCCGATACCGATATCAACCGATAGGATATATGCAGGGTCCCCCCCCAAAAAAACGGAATAATTTCAGGTAATTAACATTACATCTCTTGTCGTGGAATTAACACAACATTATGCATACTTTTGACAATAAATAAAATAAGAATTAGTTCTTACTTGCTTGCCTGGGTAAGTAAAGGTTAAATAAATGTAAAAACTCATTTGAAACCCGGTACCGATATTTTCCGACATTTTAATGCCAATATCGGTAGGCCGATAATATCGGACATCCCTAGTTGTATGTGAAAGAACACCCTAGACAATCAATGTATAGAAATAACTTATATGAAAATAGCATGTTCAGAAGCAAAGATACACACTTCTTTCTGTGACACTGGCACAAAGATTACCTTGATCCACTAAGTATTAATACTTTTTAATATGTTATTTGTATGTCCCTAGGGATCACAAACAAACTTGAATGATTACTGCAATTGTCAAGCACAGATTAACAGGACTAATATTGGGAGACCGACACGTACACATACAATAAATGCATGTCAGTAAATTTACAAAAAAAAAATTGTCTGAAGAAGTCTGTCACAGAAATTACAATTATTTTTCTTCATATATAAACTGGTATGACTGAATGTTGGTAAATTGTAATGTAATGTGCATTATGTGTCAAAAAGACAAGTGGCGTTAATAATTAATTCATAAAGTTAGTAACACTCTACCTTTGACAGCCCTAATTTATCAATTTCTGTAAACTATGATTAAGTACAGTTACTATATATCTTCAGTGGCCTAGTTTCTCAGGTCATTAGTCTGTTGCACACCTGAATAATCAGTGTGATGAGTGTGTTGGTGTCCAAAGCTAAGGACACCTGCTCACTGTCATCAACAGCCAAGTTACTCAGGATGTGTAATTAGTTACTTATGACTGATTCCTCCTTTAAAAGGAATCAAATCACTTTACTGATTACTTTGTATCAAAGTAATTGGTTACATTACTAGTTACGTTACTTGTTACTTTAGCTTAATCCCCCCCCCCCCCCTGCGGAAAAGTAATGTACAACCTGTTTAGCTTCTGTTCTTAGTTGTCCAGATGTCCGCTGTGGTGTGACCTTCAAATTAGCTTCCATCACTGCATACTCTCAGGAGCTAGCGAGCAAACGTCTTTCGCTGTGGCAGCTTGACTTTGTTCTTTGTGGGTATTTTCTCTATGATGCGTCGAAATGAGGGCGAGTCAACTGTGGAAAAAGTTGTACCCTTCCTGCTGGCCTGTTGTACAGAACTTGTGAGTCGCTTTGGATAAAAGCATCAGCTAAATGTAAATGTAAATGTAATACAGTAACGCAGCATTACTTGTATTAGTAACTGTAATAGAATTACTATATTGGAAATTGTAAAGCCTTACTTTACTTGTTACTATGAAAGTAAGAAAATGACCATGGTCATCACTTATTTAAGACACTAATATTAGAGTTGGGGACCTTCTTCTGGCCCTCTATGTCTTGAAATGGACAACAATGCTTTCAAATGTATTATTGTACACCTGCAATTCAAATGACATATTACACAATGAAGTTAAAGGAACCCCGCCAACCTTATGGGAAGATAGATACCAATTTCCTCTCTGTGTGTTCAGTAGAAAGCTATCTGGCTGCAAGCTAGCCGCTTAGAACAAATTAATGGAAGCAGATACGGATCAGTTAGCCTAGCTGTTGATCAAAAACTTTTACGTTTAAGCTAGTGGTCCATATATCCACTTTCATTTGTACTAAGCTAAGCTAGCTTGCAGCCGGATAGCTTTACTGAACGCAGAGATATGATTGATTGAACATTTTATTAACAGATTGCAGAATGGGTACAGTACAGTACAGTACGGCTCAATACACACAATTGTTAAGGGGATGCAGACCATAAGTCTTTTGTCTTATTTACATCAGGGTCCCCCATTTTCAATTCATCATAACATTTATGACATACAATACATACAGATAAACAGTACTGTTACATCCAGACATTTATGACATAAGATATACAAATATACAGTACTGTTTATTTACAGAGAGTTTCTAAAAGAGAATAATATACATTTGAGGGGGAGGAAACTGTACATTGCGGGGGGGGGGGGGGGGGGTTGGACATTTACTGGCGCCAGTTTCGAATTGCGGCCTCCCGTAGGTGCTCTTTTAGAGAGTTTCTTCTACATCGATTGGTACATTGGTATCTACTCTATTTTCTTGTCTAACTCTGGAGAAGATGGTAAGCGCATTTCCTATAATGTTGGTATGTTCCTTTGAGTATAGGGACGATATTGCTGAAAAGGTTTCTTTGAATGAACTGGCCCAGGTCTAAGCCTTACAGTCACACAGAACAAATCTGAGAACAGGACACTTGGCTATGAACGTACCGTTATGAAATATTTCCACTCCAACTGTACTCAATGAAGGGATACAGTTTAGGACACCAAATGATGAATAAGTAATGTAAGAGCCTAATTAATTACCCTCATTGGTGCATTTTGGTCAAGGTTAGCTAGTAATTGGATTACAATAATGATCAGTAATGTAATTACAAATAATGGCAACTGTAATCTGTGACACTAAATGTAAAAAAAAAAAACCACACACACTGTAGATTGCGGATGAATTAGTAATTAAAACGAATGACTTAAAAATATGTTTGAAGGGAAAATGGCATTTATATAGCAGCTGATGTTTCTCAACCATAATTACGTTTACACAATTTAAAATATTGTTGATACTATACTGCACCATTAAAATTAAAATCCGTAAATTGCTCCGTATGAATTTTGAATACAAGGTAATCCAAATAAAGCAGTACTGAAAATAAACATCACTGTGCAAAGTTTGACTGACATGCCAATGGGTATATTGATTACAATTTTAAGCAGATAATTAGTCATCTGTGACTGATTAAATCTTTCAAAGTATCCTCCCCGGGCCGCCTATTGCTTATTAACAGCGGAGGAGTGCGCCGAATGCTTCCGCGTTTTCCCTGATTGGCTGCGACACGCCCCGCGGCAGGCACGGCAGTCGCAGAGCGGAGCGGCAGAGCTTGAGAGCTTGCGGCATTATGTAGCCCTAAACCGCGATGATTTTCATTCGAAGCTCACCCGGCAGCGCGGCGGTCCTGCGGTCCTGCCGTCCGTTGGTTTCAAGTTTGAATCCCGTCAATTTTTTTTTTTTTAACATGTATTCTTTCGCCGGTTAAGGTTAGGCATGGTTAAGGTTAAGGTTAAGGTTAGGCATTGTTTCGGAGTTGGTTAAGGTTAGAAAGGTTAAGTTTAGGCGCTGTTAAGGAGCTGGTTAAGGTTAGAGTTTGTCTTAGAGAATGGCAATATTCTTTCTATGGTTAAGGTTAAGGTTAGGCATGGTTAAGGTTAAGGTTAAGGTTAGGCATTGTTTCGGAGTTGGTTAAGGTTAGAAAGGTTAAGTTTAGGCGCTGTTAAGGAGCTGGTTAAGGTTAGCGTTTGTCTTAGAGAATGGCAATAGACAGCCTATTTCCGCACTGCCGCTCTCTCGCGCTGCCGCGGTCACATGGTCACATTGTCACATTCTTGCACTCCTCCGCTGTTAAAAAGCAACACGCCCCCGGGCCTGATCGTGGTACAATCAAAGAGTTATATATACACATTACTCCCCACCGTATGTATATTTCTCTCCCACCCACCCACCCCCTCCTAATGTACAGTCCCCTTGATTGATTGATTGATTGAAAACTTTATTAACAGATTGCCGAATGGGTACAGTACAGTACAGCTCAAAACATAAAATTGTTAAGGGGATGCAGACCAGAGAAAGACTTTCGTCTTGTTTACATCAGGGTCCCCCATTTTCAATTCATCATAACATATATAAGATAAGATAAGATAAGATATTCCTTTATTGATCCCCTTGGGGAAATTCAGGCATCATAGCAGCATGGGGGGGGAGGGGGGGGGGTACAGGTAGTAAAACAACACAGTATACAGGTAGTAAAAAACAACACAGTGTAAACAATTTGATCAATATGGTCAATATAATTTACTATCTGACTAGCTGAGGAATATTCACATTATTCACAGTGTCACATAAGGTGCAGTATGCATGAGGTAGTGTTATAATTTACTATCTACTGAGTATACATTATTCACAGTATCACGGTATCCACTGAAATATACATTATTCACAGTATCACAGTATCCACATAGGGTGCAGTAAGCTTAAGGTAGTGTAGGTTGTCCTCCTTGGGTTCCTATAAGTCCCAGGTCAATGTCTGGTAGCAGTCGCTGTCGCTGCCCCCTGTTGTGGAGCCTGGAGGCTGCTAGTCGCTGCCCACTGTTGTGGAGCCTGATGGCCGCTGGTATGAAGGACTGTCCGAGGCGGTTAGTTGAGTGTCGGGGGGGAATGAGTCTGTGGCTGAACGAGCTTCTCATCTTGACTAGCTCGTCGTAGAGGGGGTGGTAGGGGTTCTCCATGATGGCAGCCAGCTTCCTTATCATTCCCCTCTCTACCATCACCTCAAGTCTAGGTAGCTCGACTCCCACCACGGAGCTAGCCTTCCTCACCAGCTTGTTGAGCTTGTTGGTGTCCCTTGAGTTGATGTAGCCTCCCCAGCATGCCACAGCATAGAAGAGGATGCTGGCCACAACAGACTGGTAAAAAGACTGCAGCAGTTTGTTGCACACATTGAAGGACCTGAGTCTCCTCAGGAAGAACAGCCTGCTCTGTCCCTTCCTGTAGAGGGCCTCTGTGTTGTCCGACCAGTCCAGTTTATTGTTCAGGTGTACCCCAAGGAACTTGTATGAGTCCACCATCTCCACATCCACCCCTCGGATGGAGATGGGAATCGGGGGGGGCCTCTTCTTGCCCCTCCGGAAGTCCACCACCAGCTCCTTGGTCTTACTGGTGTTGAGTTATAGGTGGTTGCTGTCGCTCCACCCCACGAAGCTCTCCACCAGGGCTCTGTACTCCTCCTCATCATCGTCGGTGATGTAGCTTACGATGGAGGAGTCGTCTGAGAACTTCTGCAGGTGGCACCCGCTTGAGTTGCGGCAGAAGTCTGAGGTGTAGAGGGTGAAGAGGAAGGGTGACAGCACGTTCCTCTCTCTCTCTGCAGGAGGAGGGGCTGCTGCTCCCGCGAGGAACTCCCCACGTGCGCGTCTCCTGCCTGGGTCCCCTGGTTTCTCTCTCGGGTGTCTTCATGTCGAGAGACCCGCCGGGTGGTGATCATGTTGTGGGGGACAGCTGCTGATGTATATATACACCCCTTGAACAAGTCGCATCCGAAACAACGGCTCCACACAGTCTTATAGCTGTTAGCCCAACACTGGTTGTTGCGATGATGGCGCACTTGGTTCTGGCGGAGCCACGAGCACTAGGCCCTAAAACCTTTAAGCTAAGCAGCAGTCTGACTAAACCCGCATAACGACAACGGCCAGCTACTTAGCTGCTAGCAAGCCAACATAACCCGGATCGATATCTCTTTCTGTCTACTGACAGCTATTTATCATCAGTGATGATGTCGGCTAACTCTCCATAACTGCACAGCGAGGCTGATGCCGGCTAGCTTGCTTGCTAACGTCAACCTCATCACATCACATGGGCTGTTGATGTGGACTGCCCGGTCCACCACCAGCTCCTTGGTCTTACTGGTGTTGAGTTGTAGGTGGTTGCTGTCGCTCCACCCCACGAAGCTCTCCACCAGGGCTCTGTACTCCTCCTCATCATCGTCGGTGATGTAGCTTACGATGGAGGAGTCGTCTGAGAACTTCTGCAGGTGGCACCCGCTTGAGTTGCGGCAGAAGTCTGAGGTGTAGAGGGTGAAGAGGAAGGGTGACAGCACAGTTCCTTGGGGGGCGCCGGTGTTGCTCACCAGTACGTCAGACTGACTGTCCTTTAGTCTGACGTACTGTGGCCTCTCAGTGAGATAGTCCTTGATCCAGGTCACCAAGCCGTGCTCCAGCTGCATCGCGGAGAGCTTCTCCGCTAGCAGTGACGGCTGGATGGTGTTGAAGGCGCTGGAGAAATCAAAGAACATAATCCTCACTGAGCTGCGCGGCTTCTCCAGGTGCGTGTACGCTCTGTGGAGCATGTAGATGATGGCATCCTCCACCCCGATGTTTGCCTGGTATGCAAACTGCAGGGGGTCGAGGGAGTCACGCACCAGGGGCTTGAGGTGTTGCAGGACCAGTCTCTCAAACGTCTTCATGACGTGTGACGTCAGAGCGATTGGCCTGTAGTCGTTGAGGGTGCTGGGACGTCCCTTCTTGGGCACCGGGACAATGCAGGAGGTCTTCCAGAGCTGGGGCATGACATACATGACATACAGATAGACAGTACTGCTACATCTATACATTTATGACATACCAGATTTGCAAATACAGTACTGTTTGTGATACGAAAAGAGTCCAGAAAAGAGAGTATATATACATTTGACGTAGAAACTGTACATTGGAGGAGGTTGGGTAGGTGGGATGGGGTGGGGTTGGGTAGGAGGGGTGGGTGGGTGGGGGACACTGTACAACTGTACAAGCAAAACTGTACATTGGAATATTGACAAAACCATACTTGGTAATTTACTGTACATTGGAGGGGGTCGGGTTAGGATATTTACGGGGGCCAGTTTCGAATTGCAGTCTCCCGTAGGTGTTCTTTGAGAGTGTTTTTGAAAGTGGGTAGTGATTCACATTCCTGTACAGCTTTGGGTAGGGCGTTCCACATTGATGTGGCATAATTGCTAAACGTGTTTAGTCCCTTGTTTGAGCCGAATCTGGGTTTAACATGATTTGTGGAGCTCCCTCTGGTGTTGTGATCGTGGTATTCACTGACCTTTGGGAAGTACATGGGTATCTTGGTCGTGTGTAGTGTATCTTGTAGACCAGGCCCATTGCAAGTTGCTGTACTCTGTTGTCTACTCTAAGCCATCCTAGGTTGTCAAAGTGGGCAGGGGTGAGGTGGGTTCTAGGAGTAAGGTCAAGCAGTAGGCTGACCAGTTTGTTTTGAGATGTTTGTAATTTAGTTTTTAGCGCCTTTGAGGTGCATTGGTACCATGAGGTGCAAGCATAGTCGTAGTACCCTTGAATGAGTGCTCCTGCCTGAGATCCGGTACAAGAATCGAGTTCGTTGGTTGACTTTTTTTATTACATTGGATGCCATTTTGTCACAGGAAAGATTTGCCTCTAGGATGGAACCCAGGTAGGTCATTTCTTCTTTCCTTGTGACAATATTGTCACCCATGTAACTGAGAAGCCGTCGGTCTTGCTGAGTTTGTTATTTGAACCGAAGAGAATGGACTCTGTTTTGCACATGTGTAATGATATACTCATTACATGATATACATCATATACTCTGTCAGGATCTATGGGTTAACAGTACTGTATATTTGCATATCATATATGTCACAAATGTAACAGTACTAAATACCTGTATGTCATGTATGTCCCTATGCCATAAATGTCATGTATGTTGTGTATGTCATAAATGTCACTATGAATTGAAAATGGGGGACCCTGATGTAAACAAGACAAACGTCTTTCTCTGGTCTGCAATCCCTTAACAATTGTGTGTATTGAGCCGTACTGTATTGTACCCATTCTGCAATCTGTTAAATAAAGTTGTCATTCATTCATTCACTCGACAGCACTTATTTATGCAAATCACTGACTATTGAAATCGCACTGGGCTACAAGGGCAAGGAGGGAAGACGGGCTCGTGAACAGGGGGAGGCGCGCGCCCGATGATAAACTTCTGACGCCTTCATCCGGGCATTTGGTACAAACTCGCTCTCCATCATGGCGGCGTCAGGTGAGGTCTATGTGGCTGAACGGTCCGGGGCGGCGGGTGGATATTTCACAGGGTATTAGCTCAATGCGGCCCGGCGTAATGTGATTTGTGGCACGTTAAAACCTAGCCGCGTCATTCGGTGACATTGTCCTGTGTGTTAACGTTGTCTACGGCTTGTTTGTCGCCCGCTAAAGAGACGCAGCGCGGCCGAGAGGGAAGGGGATATATGCGCGAGGAGGCAGAGCCTTGTTGCACAATGTGAATATAATGTGTGTCGCCTCGCGTTCAGGGAGCTAAACGACTAGCACGCTGTCTGCGGGGGGAGGCGGGGGGGTCGCGCGTTTCATATTTTAATGACAGCACGGGGGGTATTGCGATGTTTTTATGAGCATGTTTGTGAAGTGTTGCCTTACTGCAACGAGACTAGCTATAATGCTAGTGGTAGTGGTGCGGGGGGGGGGAAGCGAGGAGCGCGTTCCTCTCTCTCTGCAGGAGAGGAGGGGCTCCTGCTCCCGCGAGGAACTCCCCACGTGCGCGTCTCCTGCCCGGGTCCCCTGGTTTCTCTCTCGGGTGTCTTCACGCCGAGAGACCCGCCGGGTGGTGATCATGTTGTGGGGGACAGCTGCTGATATATATACACCCCTTGAACAAGTCTCAGCCGAAACAACGGCTCCCCACACAGTCTTATAGCTGTTAGCCCAACACTCTTGGTTGTTGCGATGATGGCGCACTTGGTTCTGGCGGAGCCACGAGCACTAGGCCCTAAAACCTTTAAGCTAAGCAGCAGTCTGACTAAACCCGCATAACGACAACGGCCAGCTACTTAGCTGCTAGCAAGCCAACATAACCCGGATCGATATCTCTTTCTGTCTACTGACAAGCTATTTATCATCAGTGATGATGTCGGCTAACTCTCCATAACTGCACAGCGAGGCTGATGCCGGCTAGCTTGCTTGCTAACGTCAACCTCATCACATCACATGGGCTGTTGATGTGGACTGCCCGGTTTTTTCTTTGAATGAATGAATGACAACTTTATTTAACAGATTGCAGAATGGGTGCAACACAGTACGGCTCAATACACACAATTGTTAAAGGGGATGCAGACCAGAGAAAGACGTTTGTCTTGTGATGAATATGATTAATTGAAAATGGGGGACCCTGATGTAAACAAGATGAAAGTCTTTCTCTGGTCTGCATCCCCTTAACAATTGTATGTATTGAGCTGTACTGTACTGTACCCATTCTGCAATCTGTTAATAAACTTTTCAATCAATCAATTGTTTACATGATCAGGGTCCCCCATTTTCAATTCATAGTGAAACCCTCTTTAGTGATTGTCGGTGTTGGTGCCAGTAGTCAGAGCCCACCACGGCACACCTATTCATTGTAAACAGTGAGTGTGCATTATTATCTACCGTGGGTGAGTTTGTAAACAGTGTGTTGTGTAGCTCTGTGAGTACGTGTTGTGTGTGTGAGAGGTGAAGAAGAATGTCCTGACAGCTGGGGTTTTCACAATGAAGCTCGCAGCCTGCTTTTGTTGATCCCTGTCCCTCTCTCGGACCAAAACAAACCAAGCCTGCTCTTATCGGGAGAGCGTTTTTCAAGCCCCCGTAACTACTGTGTTCCCCATGGTGGGCGTGCAGGGCTGTGGGTTGTGCATCATGGCACACTTGGATCACTCTCAAGACGATCTGGCAGCCTCTGGACATTTAGCTGGGACACGTGTGCAGGCAGCGCCATGGGTCTGCCTGGTTTCGGGCTTGTTGACTGTCATTCTAACCAGCTTTAGGAAACATCTGCAATGCATACAGCACTCATGAATTCTGACTATGCAATTAGCTCGTAGCTAAATTCAGTTTTGACACAACTTTGGAACGTAACAGTTGCCACAAAGGTCCTATTTGTTTTTCAACAAGTTGATTCAGCTGGGCTAAAGTCTTGGGTGATGTGTGTCTGTGTATTTGACTCTCGGCAGCACATTGGCGGTTGCAAGGCCAAGACCACTCCCTTTTCAGAGTGGGTCAGTGGGTGCAGGGTAGCCTCGGCGCTTGTCTGGCCAGTGGCCACATGTATGGGCCACACATCCTCCATTACGGAAGGCAGACAGTGTTTTCCTTATCATAGCTTGCACAATGCAACCCCCTGCTCTTATCTGCTATGGCTGCTACCGTAGCCCCCCCCCCCCCCAAACACTGCAAATGGAGTGTTTGTCCACACAGACGCACATGTCCACATAAAGAGAGGCATGCACAAGCCCTTTCAAAATACTTTCTCTTGTGGTGTGTGTTGTGGTCAGAGAAAGGGGGATTGTGTGGGGGGGGGGGGGGGGGGGGGGTTCAAGGGGATCAGTGTTTGGTGGTTTTACCAGCTTGTTGTCACTAGTTATTTGTAATGTCCCATTGGGATTTCTGTCTTGGTTTGGTTATTGTAAGTTGGAATATAAGCCATTGAAGCCATTTTGGCCTGTAGCCATGACCTATAGTTTGACTCCTCAAATATTTGCTAAATGTCAGCCTCTTACATAAGGACCCTCTGCCCTGACATCTGCAGCTATCGCAAGCTAGCTCTGCCTGTCATCTGCAGCTATCCGGCCAAGCTAGCTCTGCCTGTCATCTGCAGCTATCCTAGTTCATGGTATCTATCTGCAGGCAGCTATCCCAAGCTAGCTCTACCCATGAAATCTGCAGCTCATGATATCTGCAGCTATCACAAGTTGGCTCTACCCATGAAATGCAGTTATCCCAAGCTAGCTCATGATATCAGCAGATATCACAAGCTAGCTCTACCTGTGAAATATGCAGCTATCGCAAGCTACCCAAGCCCCCCCTCCTTTACTTGTAAACAACTAGGTCTAAGCAAAGCCTTCCTTTTGGATTGAAGCCACATGAGTCTGGGATATTTAATAACTTCTTTAATGGCCATAAAGCCTTTATATATTAGAACACATATAGTCTGAGCTTCACTGACTCCTGGCCTGACATCTCTCTTCCTGCCTGTCCCCTCCCCCTCCAGCTAAGAAGAAGAACAAGAAGGGCAAGACCTTCACTCTCACTGACTTCCTGGCGGAAGACGGTGGGGGCAACAATAATAACCCTGCACCGCCTCCAAGCTACCCAGCCAAGTCCACCAGCTGGGCCGACGAGACTGACGACCTGGATGGAGATGGTGAACACACACACAGAAAATCCATGTTCATAAACGGAATCATCATTTACATTTAGTCATTTAGCTGGACGGTATGGTCTAAAATGTATATCACGGTATAATTTGAAGCATAGACGGTAACGGTATATATCACGGTATAATCGTTTTTGATAAAAATTTTTTTTTTTTTTTATATAATATATATATTATATAATTAGACTTGTACTTGTATTATCTGCGAGACATCGCCACCACGCAACAAGCTCCACGGTCTGTGTGTACTCTAGTAGCCTCCAGCTACGGCCAGGTTTCCCCGGAGCTGCACCTGGACCTATACTCAGTAGCCTCGAGCAGAGCTACGGCCAGGATTCTCCGGCGCTGCACCTGGACCCTATTATATTGGAATAACGTTAGCAAGCCCTCAGCTCGAATACGCATCGAATCAGTGTTATAAGACATTGATATCAGGAGCTATCCGGCTAAGCCGGATATATAACGTTAATACAACGCCTCAGTGAATTATTTAGTTCAATGGGACATTTCGTTTTGAACAGTGAACTAACTCGCGTTAACGTGAGCTAACGGCTAACAGGTAGCACACACACGTCTCTCTCTACTAGACTTTGTGGAGCGTTTGTTGATGTCAGGAGCTATCGGTAGCTGGCCGACTAGATACCGTTCGGTTAGACAATGCCTCATCATGTATTAAACTAAAAGTGAATAGTTGACTGGGTCATTTTGTAACGGTAGCTAAGCTAACGTTAGCTCAGGGAGACGCCGCCGACAGCTGAGCTCCCGTGTCCCGTCCCACTAGACTACTAGATCCGTGTTTACATGCGTGCGGTAGGGGCTGGCACGCCCACTGCGCGAAGCCTCCTAAATAACTTTTTCCAGTTCGCACATATCTATTATCTATGACTAATTCTATCTATTTTTAGGGGCAAATGCGAGTGAAATAGTCGCGCTGTGGTTACATGACGTCATTGGTATTTTAGAGCTGCACTACCGGTTTAGACGGTATAGTCAAAATCCATACCGTAGAGCAAATTCATACCGTTTATACCGTATACCGTTTATACCGTCCACCCCTACTTTTATCCAAAGCGACTTACAAGTTCATCATGATTTCTCGTGTGACGCATGTATGTTCACACGCACACACACACAGAAAATCCATGTCCTGAATACAGATGTTGAAAACCTAATCATGATTTCTGCCATGACACACACACACACTCTGGTCTCATTTGAATATGTATTTATGGCCGCATACTGTAAGGCATAGACATCATAAAAACAGTTGGATATGCAGAGAGACAATTTGCAACCAGGTTAGAGCATAACAACAACAACTTGTCAGACAGCATAATGAATATCCAAACTTCCAAAGCATATAAAATGCAACGTCTCTACCTCACTGAGCGACTGCCACACACACCACTGTGGAAATGGATATCTGTTTTAAAAAAAATTGGCAAGCTAATGTGGTTGACGAAGCCAAGTGACTGATGGCTAGGGTCTGTGTGCATCATGAGATGACAATTGCGCGTCATTGGAATTTAGATTATTTTCTACCTGGGCTGTGGTCTTAATCTATCTGCTCTCAAGGTACCGAAACGTGGTACCGAATGATCTAACGTGAATTGGTACTCTGTAGTATCAACGTAATTGACCTGTCTCAAACCCTGCCCCTTTTCTTGATCCTCCAATCACAACTGTCGCTTACCTCGGACAAACCAAGTTTGTCCGAGGTAAGCGACAGTTGTGATTGGAGGATCAAGAAAAGGGGCAGGGTTTTGAGACAGGTCCATTCGGTCGGTACCCTTAAAAGTACAGAGATCGGTACCCAACCCTACTGATGGCGCTAGCGAGGGGTAGAGGGAAGGGGAGAGGCTAAAACACTCTCAAATAATTGTACTTGTTAAACCCATAATGAAACTCGGGAACATTCAGCCAACACAGTGTTTCCCATACATGGGCTCTACTTGGGCGGCCCACCCAGGTAGATTAAGACCCACTCGGGTATATTAAGACCCATCCATCTGATGCAACTGTCTATACTTACCTGCACATAGGCCTTTACTACATCTATATCTATATCTGTACATATCCTACTCTTACTAGTTACGCTGCTGGCCAGTGTGACTACTACTACTACCATACTGTCCTTATACCTGTATGCACTGTACATATTATACTACAACTCTGTACATGCATCCGATTAGCACTACACTCATTGGTACTGATTTGTTTAATTACCTCTATATTGCTGTTGCACTTTACTGTTACATTTGCACTCTGGTTGGGTGCCACACAGGGAGAGACACAGGCAGAAGTGGTAATACACAAGGAAGGAAGGTAATGAACATGGAACATGGTTGGTAATAATAGTGATTGTATACATGGTCTATATATATATATATATATATAGAAGCACGCTGCACCAGTGTCCCTGCAGCGTTTACTCATAACTGTGTTTATTATTAAGAATTACACAGTTCTCAGTTCTCAAGTTCTAACATCTAAAATGTTACCTGGAGGTTGTGATGAAAAGTACTGACTTGTAGAAATGCGTCTAACATGCAAGTCACAGTAAACACCATCTAGCTGCTAACTAAGCCCCAAAACAGTTAAACTGACCCTGGAGCAGCTCACAGTGGAGCAGTCCTCTGGACCAGTTAAAACCGTTAAACTGGGCGGCTGGCTAGCGCAGTGGACTAAGCACTCACACACCGCAGAGACTCTGGGATCGAATCCAGCTGTCAGCGGTACCTCCGGCTTGGTCAGTCGTCCCTATTAACACAATTGGCAGTGTTAGCGGCTGGGAAGCCGGTGTGCTATGTCTCCTGGTGGTAGTAAACTGCGACTCCTACTGGTTGGTCGGGGCGCCTGTTCAGCAGGGAGGTGATCCGGGGGAAATGGTGTGAGCCTCCCACGCGTGATGTTCCTCCAGTGAAACTCCTCGCTGTCGGGTGAAAAGAAGCGGCTGGCGACTCCACATGTATCGTAGGAGGCATGTGGTAGTTCTACACCCCCCCCCCCCCCCCTCAGGGTTAAACTAACCCTGGAGCAGCTCACAGTGGAGCAGTCTTATGGGCGACTTTGCTTTCGTTCTTATTAGAGTTGATTTTGTGGGTATAGTTTGCTCTCCAGCTCCCAGCAGTGAGGAATGGGAGGGGCTGAGCCTCTCCCTCTGTCTCTCTGTACGTTCAATGATTTTAAGTAACCAGATGTTACACTATAAAAAATGTATGCGATAGTTGATGATAAATATTCTTTCTCTCTCCCCTTTACCCTTCTTTGGTCCCTTTCATCTAGCTAAATATTCCCTCTCTCTCTCTGATATAATATAATCAGTATCTTCCTTTTTATATATAATTATATGAAAAGTATAATAATCGTACCATTAAAATCTCATATCATTACATCACTAGCTCCATCATACACCACCCACCACCACCACCACAAGTACAGTCTCAACATTTGTACTGCAATGTCTCTAATCAAGTTGATTCAGATGATCCTTGGGGGGGGGGGGGGGGGGGGGACCCTGTAGCTAAATGAACATGTTTTGCATGTTCTAAGGTTAACATCGTTTGATGATGATTAAATGAAATTAAGAATTGATAAATGATGTTACCATGGTGGTCTATGAGAGGTGGATGCATATTTGATGAGCTATTCTCTCCCAAGGCCAGAAATCTCAAGTAAGGCTCAAAAACGTGTGCTGTCATCCGGCAGGGCGTCTGGAGCGTTGGCGATGAATGGGAAGGCTGATTTTTGTCGACCCACAAGAGTGTGGACGTTTTTCAGGATCAAAATGGGCTTTATTTTTATGCCTAAGTCAGCTGACGGAACATCTACTTGGCTGCCCAGTGTCACCTTTAACCGTCTGCCCCAATTTACTGTCTACGGAGCAGCTCCAGACTTTATACCTGATGACGTCACACCGTTGCGTCTTAGCACTCTTTAGATTTACGAGAGAATTGTTCCATGTTTATTACAGGCACAATGAGTAGTATTTTACTAAATACACTCGTACAAACTAGGGTTGCCGTGGTGATGTGAAATTTCCCATGACTAATGAGCTCATCATGACTGCGGACATTTTACAAAATGAGTCAATATCTGTAGATCGCTTACTTTGATCTTTAACATTATGCGGCTATGTTGATCAACTGTTTGTCCGTCTGAGTCTACTAGTATTTGTTGGACAAACGGAGTTGACATTATGTTCTAATTAAAAAAAATTAAAGTGACTAATTCCTTCTGTCAATTTTCTATCCGTTCATCAAGGTGTTAACAATATCTAATATTGGCTATAGAAATAAAATAAAATAAATTGCCAGCTAACGTTATCGATAGTTATATTGGATTTGATAGTTGCATTGAATTTGTACCATGAATTACAAAGATTAGCAGACAAAGTGAGAAAATATAAACATTTGTATGATTACTAATGTAGCGATTATAAAGGCGGCTGAGCCCCGGACCCATGCAGAACTGAGTCATGTCCTACTTGAACCGGGTCGCCCCTGGGAGACACAGACCCAAATGGCACTGTTTTCAAAGTTGCTTATTACAGGTTGTCAAAAAAAACGTTCCATCCAATCCTTTCCAAGAAAGTTGGTAATAAAAATAAATCCACATTTTCTGTTTATTATTCATGCCAATTGAAAAACCACAACTATTCCACTCATTGTTTCATCTCAAGTCCTCTTGCCGTCACGGATGTCATAACGCTAATGATTCCAAAATGATGCCTGACTCGTTTAGAATCTGCTTTATTTTTTTGTATATTGTTGCATGTTAAAGCATTACATCACGTGCAGTCGTCTAGGCATGGTCTAATTCTCATAACCCACGACGTCCATGCCGTGAAGTCACGGGACGAATACACCTACTGTTGCACCCCTAATAATATATATATATATATAGGGGTGTAACGGTACACAAAAACCACGTTTTTAAGTCAAGGTTCTGTACGGGTTTTCGGTACAGTGGGGGAAAGTTTGGCTTTCCATGTTCCACTCGGGTGATGTAGTGTGCAGTAACTAATTGTACTTGTAGGGCTGTCAACGAATATTCTATATTGAAATTAATAATAGACTTGTAAAAAATATTAGATTGTGAAAAAAAAAACAGCCTCCGGTGGGCAGTCGTTAGTGGTTAACATACCGTTGTATTCGTTTGGTACACTACACAGCCGTTCGGTACGGTACACACTGAAACGGTTCGGTTCGGTACGCATACGTGTACCTTTACACCCCTAATATGTGTTGTTTTCTTTTACTTTTCTCTGCTCCTTCAGTCTCCACTTCTTGGCACACCAATGAGGATGGTCCGTCTATCGACCGCTCGATCCTGCCCACAGCGCCGCGCTCGGCCCGCGAGCCCAACGTGGACCGCACACGCCTGCCCCGCAGCCCGCCCTACACGGCCTTCCTGGGCAACCTGCCCTACGATGTGTCGGAGGAATCCATAAAGGACTTCTTCCGCGGCCTGGCTGTGAGTGCCACGCCTTCATGCACACACGCAGTATGACATGCACCAACCTTTAAAGCATGCTAGCTTAGCACAAATGAATAACCCACTAGTCTAGCTTATAACTCCGGAAGAGGTGTTTTTGGCCAACAGCTAGGCTAGCTGGTTCATATCTGCTTCCATTAATTTGTGCTAAGCTAGGCTAGCTTGCAGCCGGTTAGTTTTCTACTGAACGCACGGAGAGGAAACTGGTATCTTATCTTCTTGTCTGACTCTGGAGAAGACGATAAGCGCATTTATCATATTGTTGCCGTGTTCCTTTTTAAGTTTGGCCTAAACCAAAGACATTTTCATTCAACTAATATATTGTGTATTTCCCAAATGTAGCACCTATTAAAGACAAAACATGTTTGTTAGTATTATTGTGGCGCCAAGAGATGAGCATAGAATTAGTTAATGTCTAATAACTAGGGATGCCCCGATCGATCGGTATCGGCCGATATTCACAAAAAAAGGGGAAGAGGGAGATAGGGGGGCGGGAAAGCTTCTGTTGGGGAAACAAAACCCACGCGTGAGGAAGCAGCAGTAGCACATACTCATTTACACACAACCTGGACCTCGCGGTGAAGCAGCAGTAGCACATACTCATTTTACACACAACCTGGACCTCGCGGTGAAGCAGCAGTAGCACATACTCATTTTACACACAACCTGGACCTCACGGGGAAGCAGTGGAGAGATATTATGCTCCGTGTCCCTCTCTCTATCTCTCTGTGCCAGTCACAGACTGTGTGGATGACTGTCACTCAAAGTGCTTATGGGCGGAGCCAGGCCAACACAGCCTGAAATCCAAAGGGAGAAAAATCTGGCTTTTGAGTACCGGTACTTTTTTAGAAATATAAAACAATGATTTTTTTTTTATTTTTTAAAGGGGACATGTGTTGCTATTCCTAGCACTATTTGGGCAACTTTACACAATTCCTGTGAATCTATTAAAGACATCTGTAAGTTTTTTTTTCAAAAAATGCATTGTTTTATATTTCTAATAAAGTACTCAAAACCATCATTTTTCAGCCTCAAGATTTCAAGCTGTTATGGCCTGGCTCCGCCCATAAGCACTTTGAGTGACAGTCAGTCCACACAGTCTGAGAGAGAGAGAGAGACCGTTATTGATAAGGCCCCTCCCTCTCTCTTCCTCTCTCTCGGGTGTGCCGCGCGGCAGCTTGTGGGGGGGGGGAGCGGCCTCCCTTCCTCCCTCTCTCTTCCCCTCCCTCACTCTCCCGTTAGGAGGTGTGTGCCACGCGGCAGGTTTCCCAACCCCCCTCCCCCCAAGTGCTCCCGAATGCTCTCTATCTCTCTCTCTCTCTCCCTCCATAGTGGATGTAGAGTATGAGGAAGTGGTTTCCACTCGCTGTGTACAGTCAGTCTAGGTAGATGGTGGGCGGGCATTAGCTACAACCACAGAGCCAATCACATCACTGTCTGCTACCCAGAGCCTGAGTAACGTCATTCAGGCCTTCAAATCAGGATGGCCTAATTTACTGGAGCAGGAAATTATCTGAGCTGAATCAGAGCAATCCGCCAATATGGTATTTAGACACTAAAACACATTGATACTAACTCCTATTACTATAATACAATGCTAGAGTCTGCTCCTCATCTTTGCTAGCTCCTCATAGAGGGGGGGATGGGAGGGGTTCTCCAGGATAGTGTCCAGCATCCTTCTCGCTCTCCTCCTCGCAGCCACCTCCAGATTGTCCAGTTAAACTACGGAGCTACCCCTTCCTCACCAGCTTGTCGAGTTGGTTCAGACCTGAATGTCAGAAAGCACTGAGCAATGTCTTGAATATGTTGGTGTAAGTTTTGGAATGTACTGTTGGTACGCCCGTCTGATCTTGTTGCATGTATGGTTAAGGATGAGGCCCAGTTAAAGAATATCTTTTGGATGTTGAGCTCACTACTTTGTATTTGTTGCTTCCATTCTAATGGCTTTAGATACATTTTAAGACCGTTTGAAGATAATTCAGCAATAGCCTCCGGTTGGTATGTGCGCTGCAAGAGTAGCAGTTTGCATCCGACACATTATGGCCAAAAGTTCTGCAAGGCACTACCAAACCCAGGAGACATGTTTCATAATGGACCGTTATTATTGCTCTGGTATAACATTGATCAGTGCATTTAGTCAAAATTGCTTTCTGTCCATAACGAGACTTCTTTCCAGTTCTGAGAGTGACGTGTTTTTGCCAGTGTTGTCCTGTTGCCGTTGGGCCTGGTTTACACCTAAATCTACAGTAGGAGGCTTGGTCGGGGCCAGTAAGCCACCCAGCCTGTTTGTATTCATGAACCATGAAGTTCCTGCTGCCTTTAGCCTTCATCTCATAGCTGGGAGGCAACTTTTGCAGCTTTAACGTTCTTCGTTCTTGTTGCGTCATATTTGGCGCTGGGCTTCCCAAATGTTTTTATTTGTATATTTTTTTAGGGATGTACGATAATTATCGGGTCGATAATTATCGGGCCGATATCAGCAATTATGACGTCATCCCGATAAACCCGATAAAAGTATTGATAGCTGAGATAAAAAATTAAAAAAATATTTCACACTCACAATATATGCTTACTTAGGATTTGACTTGATTCAACAACAAAGCAGTCGGGGCAATGGCAAGCCGAAAACGGTCGAAAATGTGGTTATTTGAAGTCTGGATTTTCTTTTTTTTTTTTACATTTTTAGAGACTAAAGTACCGAAAAAGGTATCGATTCACAGGTACCGGTACCGTATCGGTTCAAATGTGAACGGTACCCATCCCTACTGACAAAGCACAATACCTGTTGGTTTTTAGTTCACTCATTGTTCAGGGAAACTAGGGGTGCACCGATGTATCGGTCGGGTATCGGTATCGGCCGATAAGTGCCTTGTTGACTGCAATCGGCCTATCGGCCGATAAGCTCGAATGTGCCGATGGCAGTAGCCGATAAATATCCATCAATTTGTGTAGCGTCGAGACAAAAAAAAGTTCACTCGCGACCTACCTGCACAACGCCGCCCCCGGCCCACACACACACACACAAGCTACTGCATCAAAGTTACTACTTATGATTAACAAGGCATTCGTTTTGTGGCATTAACATTATATAGTTAGTGTTACACGTTCATAACATCAGCATATTATTTACCCGAATGTAGCAAGCGTTCATACTAGCTCAGTTCCTTCCGTTGCTCACAGAGCCCTGAGTTTTACCCATTCTGCAATCTGTTAATAACGTTTTCAATCAGACACATGTATAGAAAGGCTTTGTTTTATTATAACATTAGTTGCAGTAAAATCATCGTCAAGACAAAAAAAAACTTGCGACCTACCTGCACAACGCCGCCCCCGGCCCACACACACACACACAAGCTACTGCATCAAAGTTACTACTTATGATTAACAAGGCATTCGTTTTGTGGCATTAACATTATATAGTTAGTGTTACACGTTCATAACATCAGCATATTATTTACCCGAACGTAGCAAGCGTTCATACTAGCTCAGTTCCTTCCGTTGCTCACAGAGCCCTGAGTTTTACCCATTCTGCAATCTGTTAATAACATTTTCAATCAGACACATGTATAGAAAGGCTTTGTTTTATTATAACATTAGTTGCAGTAAAATCATTATGCCTCATTTAAGTCATCCTGCGGCGCTAAAAGCTAAACGTCGGCCGCGCCGTGTTGTTGTTCTAGAAAACCTCTCTCGTCAAAATCAATGGCGGACAAAAGCAGGAGTAAAAAATGCACCACGCTTGCCGATTGGTGGTAACGGCAGAGGCGGGTGCAAGCGGTGTGTGACGTAATTGGCAGAATCGACTGTCAATCAAAATGTCATTGGTTGAGACAATAGTATCTCGCTGCAGCCCAGCAGGTAGACCATGCTGGGAGAACTAGATCTAGCTGCAGCCCTGCAGAACATACTGGGAGAGAGATAGTGCTATTTCTTGATGTTTCCTTTTTTTAAGTAAGTAAAGAGGCCTATGTTCATATCGGTGAGCACAATTTGTAAGACAAATATACAGTAGTTTCATAAAAAAATAAAAAATATTACAAAAAAAAATATTTAAAAAAATATTTTGCCACAAATATCGGTATCGGCCGATTGTGTTAGTTGAACAATCGGTATCGGTGGCAAATGTTCATATCGGTGCATCCCTAAGGGAAACGCATTGTTTTTTTTTTTATCCACTTTTTCTCCCATTTTCTATTTTTCTCCCATCCCAATTTCGTATCGTCCAACTCAACCCTCCCCTGTCTCGAACGCTGTTTCTTGCCTCCCACAAGCCGGCTGCAATGTGGACGAAGCCATACATAGCACGAGTCCCCTCCGATACTCGAAGTAGCAGCCGTCGCATCTTTTCACCTGCACAGCGCGAACTTTCAGCGTCAGGGGTCTGCGCTTTGAAGGGGCGCCGCCCCCATCGCTTCTTGATTCTACTGCGCAGGCGCACCAACCGACCTGTAGGAGTCGCTGTCCACAACGTCCGATCCCCACCCCTCAGTTTTCCCTCCCCCTAATACTGCCAATTGTATTAGTACGGACGACCAGCCAAACTTTGGGGTATTATGTATGAAAAGGGCTACAATTCCTACAAAGTTCACCTGATGTAAAAACGGTTCCCCAGGTTATCTGTGGTGTCCGCTTTTGTGAAATCCATTTGTGGTGGGCTTGTCTGTTATTGTGGCCTGGCCGCTTAAATAGTTTGAAACCTTTATTTATTCTCAAAAGGAACATTGAGGTTTTACCCTCATTTGCAATGTTGTCGAGATTACATTCACAAACGAGTGGAAAGAGAAAAACAAAGATTAAATAAAAAACTTGCATACTGAGGTAGGGCGGTTTGTAAAGATGTGTTAAATTAAAAACAGTTACATACTGAGGTAGGCAGGTGTGTGATCATGTTTTAAATTAAAAAAAATAAACGGTTGCATACTGAGGTAGGGAGGTTTGTGAACAATATTTTATAAATTTAGAAACGTACATACTGTGGTAGGGAGGTTTGTGATCATATTTTTTTTATTGTCCATAGGGTAGTGAGTATTGTATTTTTTGTGAGTTGATCATTCCAGGAGTTGTCAGTAGCCACTTTTAGCTGTATCTGGGTCGTTCTGCCTGGAATACTGCAACACGTCAGTGACGTCACAAACATTGCGCGGCGTGTTGAAGCAAATGCTCTGACATTATTGGTGCTTTCCACAAATTACTCTGCAGCTGACAACATTTTGCAGTGTTGTGTTTTTTTTTTGTGGATCTCGGCCATAGTCCAGTAAGTAAACATAACGGTTATTGATAAAATGATCTGCTGGCACTACCACATTGGCTCACAGTCCTGGCCCTGGCATACTGCAGCATCGCTGCGTGAGCCTGACTGAAATACACTGTAGTTAGGAATGTAGTATCGTTTAGTGAGCCTGACTGAAATACACTGTAGTTAGGAATGTAGTATCGTTTAGTGTGCCTGACTGAAATACACTGTAGTTAGGAATGTAGTATCGTTTAGTGTGCCTGACTGAAATACACTGTAGTTAGGAATGTAGTATCGTTTAGTGTGCCTGACTGAAATTACACTGTAGTTAGGAATGTAGTATCGTTTAGTGAGCCTGACTGAAATACACTGTAGTTAGGAATGTAGTATCGTTTAGTGTGCCTGACTGAAATTACACTGTAGTTAGGAATGTAGTATCGTTTAGTGAGCCTGACTGAAATACACTGTAGTTAGGAATGTAGTATCGTTTAGTGAGCCTGACTGAAATTACACTGTAGTTAGGAATGTAGTATCGTTTAGTGTGCCTGACTGAAATTACACTGTAGTTAGGAATGTAGTATCGTTTAGTGAGCCTGACTGAAATACGCTGTAGTTGGGAATCACTGAGCGGATTGTTTTTAGATTCTTGGCGATTTAGGACTGGTTCCAATTTGTGACTGGTTCTTGGTACCCAACAGTAATACCTTGTCAGTTCATATTAATTAGAATTCATGGAGCTGCATGTTACAGAAGTCTCCTCCATCCTGTATTCATCCAGTATTATTTCTTATAGTGGGTGTGTTATTTTCTTAGGTTATATGTGATGGAGGCTGGTTTGGGTGCATTCGGTTTTTAGTGTTCAAGGCTGGTTAGGTTATTAGTAGGGTTGGGCACCGAGAACCGGTTCTAATAGGAACCGGTTCCTAACTTCCGGTTCCGGTTAATTAATACCCTAGTTACAGTACAGCAACCAAATTAAACTGTATCAAGTCAACTGACAATGTGAATAGTATAAAAAAGATTATTTTTTTTTAAATCTCCTGCGAATTGCACTGACCTGTTTTGACCTGCACCTCAGAAGAACCGAGAATCGTTTAGAACAGGAATCGAAATGGAGAATCGGAACCGGAATCGTTCAAATCCAAACGATGCCCAACCCTAGTTATTACAGGGCTGTACGTTAACTTTTTTGTGCACATAGCACTGGTGCTACAGAGGTTGATAGTTTTGTTGCACAGGCCAAAATCTTGTAGCACAAGTATAAAACGTGTTATATTTGTAACGGTCACAAATGTGCCTATTGTATTTGTGTTATTTAGTTGCAGTGCCATGTTTGGCTGTCATTTAGTATATCGCCATGTGTTATTATTACTATAATCTCATATGCTATTTTCAATTAATATCATAAACAACATAAGGAATATTAGCATAATTTTGAGTGGACTGAAGGAATGAGTTAGCGTTAATAGTTTTAAATGCAAATAATTTATTGAAACATAGAAGTGGGGTCGGTTGGGACACACACACACACAATGGGGGACCCTGATGTAAACAAGACAAACGTCTTTCTCTGGTCTGCATCCCCTTAACAATTGTGTGTATTGAGCCGTACTGTACTGTACCCATTCTGCAATCTGTTAAATAAAGTTTTCATTCATTCATTCACACACACTGTTTCAACTCACCACCCCTGCATCATATTGTAGTCTAGTCTGTCTTCAAACTTCCACTCTTCTCGAAACCTTTTTATATTTGAATATCAACATTATCTGTCCATCCTCAGTAATCCTCAGTTTACTATAATATACTCCTGTCCTGACTAGTGACTTCATCGTCTTTCCAAACGCACGCACGCACACACACAGGGAAGGGGAGCGCCTTTGCCTCTGATCAGGATTAGCTTGTTAGCTTATGCTAACGTTGTAGTGATTGTAATGGTACATAAACGCTAATTTCGGGCGATGTGCGCATAAAGGAATGGCGACGGTGCAAAGCATGTAGATGCATTTGACCCGTTGCGAGAAAAAAAAAACACCACAGGCTTATTTCGGGACGTGTAGGCACACTGCTGTGTTAACGCTGCTCTGCTTTCAGAAGCACGGACTGGGGCGGATATGACTCGTCGAGTTGTCAGTTTTTTCAAAATAAGAGTATCATATGAACCTGAGCGTCGCTAGCTGTCGGAGCCTAGTTATTATAGCTGGAGCTGCGCTTGGGCAGAAATGAGACCCGCTACAGAATTTTCAAAATAAGAGTATCTATATGAACCGAATCCCTATCGCACCAGTGCTACTGAAGTAAATCCATTCATCGCACAGACCGCTGTTGCTGTAGCACGTGCGATATATATGTCGCACTGTACAGCCCTGAATTAGTGGTGGAGGCTGGTTAGGTGCTTAGGTTATATGTGGTGGAGCCTGGAGGCTGGTTAGGTTATTAGTGGTGGACGCTGGCCAGGGTGCGTTAGATAAGCAGTAGAGAAGACTATACATGCCCCACAAGAAGCATCGTTAATGTTGTTGTGTGCATTTCTGGGAAATTCATTTTGTGATGGATTTGTCTGATATTGTGTTGGGCCCGCCACACATGAATCTTATGTATAGGACACACTGAAACACCCTCAAATTAAAGCTGCAGACCTGCAGTAGGCTGCCAGGGAACAAAATAAGTACCAGCCAACCGCCAATGGCTGGTAAAAAATCTGCCTGGCTGGTAGTTTTTAAAATCTACCAGCCAAATGGCTGGTAAGTCAAAAAGTTAAGTTTGTTCCCTGAGAGCAGAGCTACACAGCAGTGCACCTATTTTGCGAGCCGAAATAAGTCTGTTTTTTTTCTTCTCACAACGGGTCAAATGCATCTAACATGCATTGCATCGTCGCCATTCCTTTATGCCCACATCGCCCGAAATGAACGTTATGTTAGCGTAAGCTAACAAGCTAATCCTGATCAGCGGCAGAGCCATAGAGAACAGCAGACAGTGTGGACTGGGGAAAGGGAAATGGGGGGGAGGGGGGGCACTCTCCCTTTCTCTGTGTGTGTGCGTGCGTTTGGAAAGACGATGAAGTCACTAGTCAGGACTCAGGAGAGGAGTATATTGTAGTAAACTGAGGATTACTGAGGATGCACAGATAATGTTGATATTCAAATATAAAAAGGTTTTGAGAGGAGTGGAAGTTTGAAGACAGACTAGACTACAATATGATGCGGGGGTGGTGAGTTGAAACAGTGTGTGTGTCCCCGACCCCACTTCTATGTTTCAATAAATTTGCATTTAAAACTATTAACGCTGACTCATTCCTTCAGTCCACTAAAAATTATGCTAATATTCCTTATGTTGTTTATGATATTAATTGAAAATAGCATATGAGAGTATTGTATAGTAATAATAACACATGGCGATATACTAAAAAGCTATTTTTAATTTTTGGCTGGTAAAAAATCTGCCTGGCTGGTAGTTTTTAAAATCTACCAGCCAAATGGCTGGTAAGTCAAAAAGTTAAGTTTGTTCCCCGAGTAGGCAACTGAGAAATGAGTAAGAGTGAGTACCTGCCCAGCAGAAATGGAGCAAGCTCTGCATCACCTTTCAGGGCCAGGCAGCACAGCACAGGTTATCCATCCAGACTCCCAGAGGCGGCAGCACAATAAGAACACGCGTGTCTAATTCCCAGCCTCTGATCAGCAGGTGGTTCTGCATATTGTTTGTACTTTTTGTCGAGGAATGTGAGTGTGGTCTTAGTTCTCCGGTGTGACCCTGGGAACATGTCTGACTGGTGCGACCCTGGGAATGTATATCCATATGAGAATGTTCTTACACAGCAATATCAGTATCTCTGTTTGGCTCTAAATGTCATCTTGTAGGCAAAAATGGGTTTGAACCATTCGAATATCTATTATTGCCCATTACATCCAAATGAATTGCCTACACCAGCATACACGTATAATAATGTGTTCTCTCTCTCTCTCTCTCTCTCTCTCTCTCTCTCTCTCTCTCTCTCTCTCTCTCTCGGTGTGTGAGATTGGTGCTAGATTGAGAACGGGCTGAATGAAAGTCTACGGTAGGAATGGATAGGGCTGGGCGATGTGGCCAAAAACGTTATCGCGATAAAATTATTTTCATATAACTCGATATCGATAATTATCGTCGATATAATGTCTGTCAAGTTTAATTAACTTCTTATGCCCGGCGGCGAATGTCCGGCGGCGAATGTCCCGAGAGTCGAGTTGATGTCGTCATCAGTCCGCGCACATTAGCAGTTAGCCGACAAGCGGAGTATCTCATGACAATGTACTAAATATGACCCTAAAACACTCTCTTCCGCCCAATACATTGCAACGACGTCCACTGTATACCCCACACTACTATAAACGTGGCCTCAGAATTCACGCCACACACATACTCGACACGTAAATATATAAAATAGCGCCGTGCAAGCTAATTATCATAGCCAGCCTGTTGTTTCTAAGCGGAGTATTCCATGACAATGTACTAAATATGACCCTAAAACACTCTCTTCCGCCCAATACATTGCAACGACGTCCACTGTATACCCCACACTACTATAAACGTGGCCTCAGAATTCACGCCACACACCCACTCGGCACGTAAATATATAAAATAGCGCCGTGCAAGCTAAATAGCCTAGCCAGCCTTGAGTCCTACCTCCGGGTCTTCTTCCGCTGTCGGCCATCTCCTTCACTGATTGGTTGTTAGTGCGTGTGCTCATATCCAAGCTTGGAAAATCGATATATCGAAACTTTGCGACCACGTTTCATGTTTATTTCGAGGAAATAATTTATCGCGATAGTTATCGTTATCGTTTTATCGCCCAGCCCTAGGAATGGACATTCATACACAGCAAGCCATTAAGGTATTGTTGATTTATTGTCACGTTCTTCTCAAGGAATAGACCTACATTTAATTTTCACTCTTCAGGCTAAATTAAAGTGACGTTGCGTGTCTTGTCAGTCTATGCAGCGCATTCAGGCCACATGACGAGTCAATTTGACTATAGAATATTTGTTGACGATAACGCTTTTGCAGTTTGGTTTCAGAAGTGCAGTTTTGCCTACTAATGTCGTCATTGTTTACAGACTGAAAGGGTCTGTAGCCTAGTTACAGTGGCATCCAGCTTGCCTCTGATCATGTATACACAGGGGTGCAGTCGTAATATCAGAAGTGCCTGTACGTAGGCGGTTAGGTGGCCGAGCGGAGATTGCGTAGCTCCGGGGTTGTCGCCAGCTTGGCTGGCCGTCCGCACTAATACAATTGGCTGTATTAGAGGGTGGGAGAAGCTGGCGGGGTGGGTCCGGGTCGTTGTAAACAGCGACTCCTACAGTTCGGTCGGGGCGCCTGCTAAGCGCGGATAGGACTTGAGGGGGATAGTGTGATCCTCCCACACGCTACGCCCTCTCAATGAGAATCCGCGCTGCCAGGTGAAAAGAAGCGGTGATTGGCTGGACGTGTGTCGGAGGAAGCACGTGGTAGCCTCCACTCTCCCAGATGATCTGACTGGGGGGTAAGTGCGCAGCGACCAGGAAGGGACTGGGAATTGGCATACAACTAACATTGGGATGGGAGAAAATCGGAGGAAAATGGGGGGGGGAAAAGATTAAAAAAAAAGTGCCTGTACGCTGTTTAAATGACGCCACGTGCACTAGCGCTCCCGCGCTTGCGCATACATGTTCCCTTGCATGCGCACAGAACGGATGATTATGCATAAATAGTAGGAAACATGTTTGTATAGGAAATTAAATTACTAGTTTTAGTTTAGTTTTTGTAAATATTGCCTTGAAATATAGAAGCTGAAAAAGGTAGCAGGATGTAGCCTTCAATATATAAAGAAATTATATTGTCAACAGATATGGTTGAAAAACAAACAATGTTTTAAATGTAATTGTAGTTACAATTTCTTTAATTGAATGAACTTAAACTAGAAAAGTAAATGCAAACTAAATGAACAATGTAACTTGCAGTTTACAGGAGGACAGTTTCCTTCTGAAGCACAATTTAAGAAATGTCTCATCCTTCCAGTCGGGACCATTTGGTTCCACAGCTCAAGCAAACTCCCACCAATTTGTACAGGGCTTGTATTTTGGTTTTGCACTTCTTGTTCTTTGTTATGCTATTGCTATGCTATTGTTATGCAAAGACTAGGTGATAGCTGAGTACCGGTACTTAAATACGGACGACGAGTCGAGTGAAAGTTGCGAACGCATTTTTGTGTGCACGAAATTGGAGCCCGCCACCCGCGGGCAGATTTTCGGTTTGGCGAGTGACACTGAGAGGTCTGCCCGCCACCTGGCGTGTAGTTCATATCGATACTCTTATTTTGAAAATCCTGTGCGGGTCTCATTTCCGCCCCAAGCGCAGCTCCAGTCATAATATCGATGGCTCCGGCAGTTAAGGCCTCTGCATGCTACAGCAAATTCAAAGCAACTTCGACACAACATCGACAAAGCAACGGTGTTGCAGACACTCTACCTTTATGCTTCTGCAAAATCAACGCGCAGCCTATGTAACATTGTACCCCGTATGTAGCTAGGTTCCCTAGATAGATGACGCTTCCCTTCTCAACCAACCCATTGATAAAAGCAGAAAAATAAGCATCATTTTTACTTCCGGGCGGGGGGTTTCAAAATAAAAGAGCGAGTCTAAAAGCACCGTAAATACGTTTATTTTTTACAATATCTAACGTTACACGAACCTAAACTAATCTAAAGTTAGTTTAGGTTCGTGTTAACGTTAGATTATGTACAAAATAAACGTATTTCCGGTGCTTTTAGTCGTCGCTCTTTTATTTTGAAATTCCCCGACCGGAAGTATTATAGTGTCTGTTGCTAGCAGCTTAACCTTTGTCAGCCGGTTCTTTGCTTTTTAACGTAACTTCATTCGTTTCCAATGGAGAGGAGAGAAAGACCGGCTCACATGCAGCTCAAACTACCTATTGGAATAAATTAATTGATTGATGTTTAACTTGTCCCTGTGTGTGTCCAGTCATTTCGACTAGCAAACGTTGTATTTAACGTTAAAGTTACCTCAGGATACCATTGTATTTAGTTGGTTAGCTATGCAGCTAATGTGGATAGCATTTTGTATAGCACCAATGCTAGCTGGCTGGCTACAGGTTTATTTACTAAATTATGGAGGCTTTTTTATCGTCAAGGTAAGAGAGGATTTGTCATGATCAACTGAAGGCGTATGCTATGGAACAATATGTGCTTGGGTTTTCAGAAAAAGGCCAGCTATGTGACGCTAATTATTTAGCATCAACGCTGGCTGGCTACAACAATGGCGGATGGTATTCTCTGCGATACCTATATTATTCTATGACAGCCCCGCCCCCATTCGCTAACCAACCAATCACTGCTACGCAATATCAACGCAACGGTTGTTTAGGTTAGATTTTGGAGACATGTACGCAGATTCCTCGCAACACAGTCTACAAGACCCTAAACAACAACCGCGCTGAAATCGCGCTGATGTTGTGTTGAAGTTGCTTTGAAGTTGCTGTAGCATGTAGAGGCCTTTAGGCCTAACAAAAATAATAGTTGATTTCAGGTTGGCTGTCAGTTTGGCCATGGGTAGGTAGGGAATTTATTTGATTATTTTATTATTTTTTTATTTTAAAGGGATTTTTTTTTTTTTTGACACCACAGGTGCATGTACTCTGCCAGGATGTTTAATATCCATATATTGTTGCTTTTATAGTATTGAAGACATGGACAACTCCTTTTAAAACAGAACATTTATTTAAAGTGAAGTCTTCAATGTTAAACAGTGCATGAAAGACCAAATGCAGTCATTGACAACGTGCTTCTTCTGCCAGCTCCAATACAAACTTGGCAGCAGGGTTAAAACAGAACATGACAACGTGCTTCTTCTGCCAGCTCCAATACAAACTGGGCAGCAGGGTTAAAACAGAACATGACAACGTGCTTCTTTGCTCCCAGCAAAAAGCTTTTATTATATTAAATACCACACATGTACTAAAGGTTCAAATACAAAGACACTGTACTACAAAAGTACAATGTACAAAGGTAGTACTAAAAATGCCACCCCTAAATATACTCACTAAATATCCCGACGTCAGAGAGCTGTGCAAATATTGTGAAATACTTGCTTTTTATATATTCTCATTCTTGACATGCCAGGACTGCACTTTTTTACTATTTAATTAAACTTGATTGTAAAAAATATTATCTCAAATTCATACTATTACAGAAACAGTGCTTGCATGAAAATGAAACGTACTATAATGTTCTGCCGTTGTGTGTGTCACTGTTAGCTGGGTGTGTGTTTCCGACCGGGAGAGATAGGGGGTGGCACCGGAAGTTAGTTTGTTGTCGTGGAATACTCGTGTAAGCATGCATAGATATATAGAACACTAGATAGCTTAAGGCGGAGTCACCAGCGTCGCTGAACCGCCGCCATTTTGCTCCAGTCAGCCTTGAGTGAGGGTTATCGGTAGCTGAGCTGCCTCGAGCAAGATGGCCGCCCTACGACGACGTCGCTCTCCATTGGCCGGCAGCGCGGGCTATCTAGTGGCTATCTATATCTATGTAAAGCATGTAGCTGTGTGTGATGACGAGCGAGGTATTCACCTGTATGTAACCGATATCAATGGAATTAAACAACCCCAAAGAAGCATAAACCCCTCCTCATTCTTCATAACAATTAGTATGACAGAACGATACAGTACATACAGACAGACTCGTTCCATTTGAGTAAAATAGTTAACTCACCGTCACCAATTCTGAGCCTTGGTTTGTGCTCGCCTGGACAGAAAACCCCACTCGCCTGGTTTGGAGGCTCTTGATGATGGAATTCATCAACTCGTCTTTTTTGTTTTGTTCAGTTCTCAGCGGAGGCAAATGTATACGTTGCTGTGCACGAAACAGCAAGTCGAAGGCAGACTGGCTTGTGGAGGGTACAGGTTCTGGCGCTGGAGCCTTGCACTTCAGTGCCAAGTACTTGAATTGAAATAAGTTTAACACGGCGCTGGCATGGGACCCAAGCTGGGTGGTGGTGGTTGACAATACATCGTTGGCAATGTCTGTCCATTTGTCCGCTCTATCCACTTTGTCAGCTGCTGATATAAAGCAACAAGTGCACTGTTTTACCTCTAGGAGCACGTCTTCAAATGTTTTTGCACCCAGTCTGACTATTTTAGGAGGCACACCGCACAAACAAACAATGGTTACCGTGCACACATCCATGTTGACAGTCACTGTAGCTTGCGGCCATTTGCTGGAGTCTGGCGCTCTCTACTGGAACAAAGGGCGCTCTACAAAATGCGTATTTTTTTCCGCCAATAGAAACTCCCATAAAATAAATTGGGTTGCACATAAATCTGCAGGGTCGGTCGGCAACCTGAAACCAACCATTATTTTTGTTAGGCCTTAGCAACGTTTGGTTCATATGATACTTATTTTGAAAAAACCCGTGGCAACGAGTCATATCCGCCCCAGTCCGTGCTTCTGCTCGCATCAACACAGAGGCTCCTATTGCCTCGGGCAGTCTGCTCTAGTCTAGTGCGGACCTCCCTGAGCTAACGTTACTGTTTAAACAATGACCCAGTCAACTATTCACTTTTAGTTTAATACATGAGGCATTGTCTAACGGTATCTAGCTGGCTAGCTACTGATAACTGCTGATATCAACAAATGCTCCAGCAATAGTCGAGTGCATGATGCCTCCGTTCGCTCGGTAGGCAACGTTAGCTCACGTTAGCTCTATGTCCCAGTAAACTAAATAGTTCACTGAGGCGTTGTCTTAACGTTATCTATCCAGCTAGCAGTAGCTACAGATGGCTCCTGATATCAATGTCTTATAACATTGATTCGATGCGTATTCGAGCTGAGGGCATGCTGAATGTGATTTGACCAAAGCACAGTATACCAATTCGGAGAATCCTGGCTGCATCTGGAGGCTACTAAGTATACACACAGACAGTGGAGCTGTTTGCAGATAGCGAGAAGTCACTTCAGAGAGAGAGAGAGTACAAATTTAACTCTGGCCTCTTTAAGTGTCTATTCTTCAACGTAATAGCTTATCTACTTGAAATGTACTGAATTTTTTATATGTATGTGACACAAAAATGCGTATTTTATTTTTTATTTTTATATCTGTGAGCGTACTTCTGCTCAAAAGTGCTGGGATGGCGTGGTACCGCGTGGCACCACCACTGCACCACTGTGTATACATGATCATGCAACATTAAAAAATTGTTGTAGGAATGGTTTGGGAGAGGGAGGCAGGGAGGAGGGTCTTTTGTGGTGTGATAAAAATGTTGAAATTGAAGTTTAGATTTAGTTTTACAACTGAAATAAAAAAAATTGTTATTACAGAGAGTAAAGTACTGGAAACGGGTACCAGTATAGATTCCCAGTAGGGGTGTAACGGTACACAAACTACAGTACGGTACGTACCTCGGTTTTGAAGTCGAGGTACGGTTTTCGGTACAGTGGGGGAAAGTTTGGCTTTCCATGTTCCACTCAGGGGTGATGTAGTGTGCAGTAACTAATTGTACTTGTAGGCAGTGGTGCAGTGGCAAATTGACAGTAGGTCAAACGCTCTGTGCGCGCGTGCGCGCGCATGCACAGTTTTTTTTGGCTGCTCTCGTCCTGCAGCTGGATACTATTGCCTCACAGCGCGGCCGTCAGCGCGCGGCCCAGAGAGCGCCGCTGGCTCTGCGGCTCTGCAGCTGCATGCTTCTCCGGGAGTCCGGTTGGATAATGCCATGTAAAAAGCGATTGCGCGTACTTCAGCCTCAGTGACCGAGGTATAACGCCGTTATACCGAGTTATACCAGCACTGCACCACTGCTTGTAGGGCTATCAATGAGTATTCTATATTGAAATTAACCTGTTAACCTGCAATGAGTCTCCTGGTCGTTTTTGTTTTTGAGGACTGCATACTTTTTTTGCAAACCAAAACAACATACTTTATACTTATAGCACATGCATGAGCATGGTCTCTTTTGAAAGATGACATTCTGAAGTTTCTGATTCCAGAAAAGAAATTCACTTTTAGTGCTAACGTAATAGAGTAACATAGGTCTGAACTTGAGTTGTTAAAAAAAGGAAATTTAGTCGTTATGCCAATTCCCCCCTCCCCTTCCTGGTCGTTGCTCGCATGTGCCCCCCATTGGTCGGTCTAAGGAGCCCTGAAGTCTATCAGATGCTTCCTCCGTCACATAGGAGACAGCCAGCAACCTCTTTTCACCTGCCAGCGCGGACTCTCATTGATGAAGTGTAACGTGGGAGGTCACACTATCTTCACTATATCCCTTCTTTGCTGTGCAGGCGCCCTGACCGACCTGTAGGAGTCGCTGTTTACAACGACCAGAATACCACCCCACCGGCTTCTCTCCCACTGACTCTGCCAATTGAGTCAGTATCCGGAGGCAACCGGTGTCTCTTGCGTTGGTGACGAGCTTAGACCGCTGCGCCACCCAGCCGCCTATTACTCGTTTTTCTGTAGTAGTTAGTAGTCCAGAGGTAGTATTTCCCCAGAAGGTGGTATGGCTTACAAATCCAGACGGAGCCATAGCCTGAAGCCTTATGTAGTACATATCCAAATTTCATAAAGATCCATTCAGAAATGAGTGATTAGGAGTGATTTTGGTAAACTGTGTACAAAGAAAAACTCAGTTTTCTCAGACTTCAATTCATTCGGCTTTTTTCGTGTTTTTTATAAAAAAAAATTATTTGGATCCCCGTGTGGGGTATCATTGGAAAGCCACACTCATTGTACAACCCTCCACAATCATTTTCGAGATCCGATCTAGATTGACGGAACTACTGCAGCCTGAGTCGGGAGTGGTATTTTGCACAATACAGTGTACTTTGCACAAGCCTCAAATACCGGCATGTAACTCAAGAACCGCTGAACGGATTTTGTCGCTATCGACGGCAACAAATAAGCCTTCAATTCGATATATATATTTTATTACAAAATATGCACACCGAGCCACTAGGGGTCGCCAAAGTGCCGGTTGCAAAAAGTCCGAAAAACGTCCCATATGAGGGACGTTGCAGCTTATCGACTTGTAAAAACAAAAAATAATAATAATTATATTAGATTGTGAAAAAAAACAGCCCCCGGTGGGCGGTCGTTAGTGGTTAACATACCGTTGTATTCGTTCGGTACACTACACAGCCGTTCGGTACGGTACAGTACACACTGAAATAGGGCTGGGCGATATGGAAAAAAATCATATCGCGATAACGATATGATAATTTTATTTTATTTCTCGATATCGATAATTATCGAATTGTTATAAGTATAACATTTTTTTTTTTTTTATATATATATAACAACAGATGTATGTTTATTTTGCAGCAATTCTTTGTCATTGCCGCCATCTTTAGTGTTACATCCCCTCACACTCCAGTTCTCAGGCTGCAGCTGGTTTAAAAGCTAAAGTAAACCGGCTTCTCTGCTGGCTGTGGCTCCAGAGGAGTTGAACAGTTCTGGCTCTGCTAGTTTATTTTCGATCTTTTGGCGCTTTTTTGGTGGACAAACCACCGCACATGTGCACTGTGACTCGTGACTGGAGTCTAGTTCTGCTAGCACACATAGCCTACTGTGTACAGACGGTTTCAAAATGTATTTTAAATTAGAAAGCAAACAAAATAAATGGACAAGAGAAAAAGAAATCTGAATTTGGTCAGTATTGTCATTTAGACAAGCAAAGCCATTACTTTCAGTTGCAGGCAAGAAAGACAAGTCTGTCCACTGTCTCTGGTTTTAAAACTGCCCTGTTGCAGGTAAAAAAAAAAAAAAATCGATTTTTTTTAAATTTCGATATTCGATATCGATTATTAAAATATATCGCGATATTTATCGTTATATCGCCCAGCCCTACACTGAAACTTGTTCGGTACGGATACGTGTACCTTTACACCCCTAATTCCCAGGTAGTGGTATTGGTTCAAATGTGAACGATATCCAACCCTAGTGAAGGCACATTTGTTGGATACAGGGAAAAGCTATAAGAAAGTTGTGTTGTAATTTGGGAGCATTAGCTCACTGCACACAGGTAAGAATGAATGAATTAATCGTTTATTTCGAACAATATAAAATAATCAAGAAATAACAATGAAATAATAACAAAGATAATGATAAACAAAACAGTCTCTAAACAGGAATAGGAAGCAAGATGCTTATCAGGTCCTACCCCTTATTGCAATAATCCCTTAACACTTTGAGAGCCAGCCGTGTTTTCCTTTTTACCCCCTTGAATGCCCAAACCCACTCCAATGTTAACTTAATATCGCCTAATCTATGTTTTAAATTATGGCTATGTGTCTAATCTGCCCGTCGCTTATCCAAGACTCATTTTCCAGTCAACATTGTCAAGGCAGATTGTTTTTTTATCGCTTCATTTCCGTTTGATAGCATTTTGAAAATCACCCGTTTTCGCGGAAAAAAACAACCCATTCTATGATAATCGTCTTTTACTGGAATATTCCAGAACGTTGTCATTTGTCGGCCTATTTATGAATCGTTTTCAAAAAACCGCTAGATGATTGATAGTGTATGTGTGCGCACGCACGCTCGTGCCGCGCGCTGATAATCGCTGCTCTTATTTCCTGATGGCTTTTACAGTCAAAACAGCTATCACATATAGGGGAAACGCTTATATATCCGTGAAAACGAGTGATTATCCTAAGACTGATAACATAGATTCCTTACCTGAGGTCAGATGGTATCCAAATGGTTTATTCCAATTTCCGATCGCCATTCGAAAAAATCGCTCATTTGATTGATCCATCATGTATACAGTAAAACACATATTCGCCGTGGCACCAAGGCTCCAGAATGAACTCTGGTAGACCCCGTTTACATCAGTGAAGTAAAATGTGGAGTCAGAAATCCTTTCTCCCATTCACTTTCATTGAGTCCAATCCAAAAGGGTGATTTACCATCTGGGAGACGATAGGGGGTGCTTTTTTCTCATCTGAGCGCCGGCGGTGCCTGGTTCTCCAACGGTAGGCTCGCTTGATGCAATATGATTTCAGATCGCTAATAAAAAAAAAAAAACAGAAATGGACATTCAACGATCGGGGGTAAACCTGAGAAAAGCCGTGAGTGGCATTCAAAGTGTTAACAAAGAAAGATTTGTCATTAGTCCTGAGATACACAACCAAGTACACTTTCATACAGTTTTCAAATGTGTTCCAGCAAAGTAATCTTCAAACATCACTTAAGGAATTCATCAAGTTAACATACAATCATTACTGTTAATGAATAATAGGTTATTGTAAAAAAATATATAATAATAATTGGCTACTGTCCATCCACTATCTTTAGAAGCCGACTATCGGAACAAAAAACTAAGCAAACAAATACAACACAAGTCAATAACTTCAACATCTATTAATGAGTTACGACCTCTCTCCTCTTTACTGTACCTTTCAAGAATGTCTCTTATTGTTTTTTTTGCTGTCCTGTCTCCTCACCTGCTGTCCTGTCCCCACCTCACCTGCTGTCCTGTCTCCTTGCTGTCTCCAGATCAGTGCAGTTCGTCTGCCCAGGGAGCCCAGTAACCCAGAGCGGCTGAAGGGCTTTGGCTACGCTGAGTTCGACGACGTTGACTCCCTGCTGCGGGCCCTGAGTCTCAACGAGGAGGTGAGGGAGAGCAGCACTCACACTTTAAACTGATACCCATGGTATTTAGAGGTTCAGGGTTTTTAAAGTGATACCCCTGACATTTAGAGGTTCAAGGGTTTTTAAAGTAATACCCCTGACATTTAGAGGTTCAAGGTTTTTAAAGTGATACCCCTGATATTTAGAGGTTCAGGGGTTTTAAAGTGATACCCCTGATATTTAGAGGTTCAGGGTTTTTAAAGTGATACCCCTGATATTTAGAGGTTCAGGGTTTTTAAAGTGATACCCCTGATATTTAGAGGTTCAGGGTTTTTAAAGTGATACCCCTGATATTTAGAGGTTCAGGGTTTTTAAAGTGATACCCCTGATATTTAGAGGTTCAGGGTTTTTAAAGTGATACCCCTGATATTTAGAGGTTCAGGGTTTTTAAAGTGATACCCCTGATATTTAGAGGTTCAGGGTTTTTAAAGTGATACCCCTGACATTTAGAGGTTCAGGGTTTTTAAAGTGATACCCCTGATATTTAGAGGAAAGGCTCAGGGTTTTTAGAATGCTTTTACATCCCAGTTTGGAGAGTTCAGAAAAAGGTTCTCTCTTTATTCCTAGCTTCAGGAGTTAGTGGTGCGTGTTCACTAGGGCTGTCTTAAATACTTCGAAGCTTCGTTCGATGGGCATGGGATTCGAATATGAAAATAAAATTCGATTATATATAAAAAGAATATATACGTATGATTTTCTTATTTTAAATGTTTGTGTGCAAAATCAACTCTGCCTCCCTTTGTTAATTACAACAAGCAATGCTGTTTGTTATTTAAGATGAGGTCGGACTCGGCACTGACAGATTTGTGTTCATTGTGCTGCTTTTATAAAGCCTCAAATATGACTGCTTACAATATTTCATGAAAGCAAAGTGTTTTGTTTGTCTAAGATTTAAAAAGGTTTAAACTTTACAGCACTGACAAAGTTGAACAAAGTGCTGTACAAGTCCCACAACATAAAAAAAATTAAAAGAAATAATATATATATATTTTTCCCCCCCGAAGCTTCGAATTAAAATCGAATCTCGGCCCCGAAGCTTCGAATTCCAAAAAGAAATTCGAAGGTCAGCACAATATGGACTGAGCCGTTCTGGGGCACAGGAAGAACATAATGTGAATTCTTAAAATGCGTGGTATTCCACATTTCTTTCTTTTCAAATCGTTAACCTCAAGTTTCATCAAGTTACCCCCATATTAGTTTCTCTCCGTAAAGTTAGGAACACGGCGGTAAAATTGAAACGACATGATCATGCTGTCAAACAAGTTGCTTCTACATGGAAGTAATTTGGCTTCACAGATTATACAAGAGAAGGTTTATTAATGTTGATTCCATCCTTTTCTGTACCTTCAGAACCTGGGCAACCGAAGGATCCGTGTGGATATAGCAGACCAGTCTAACGACAAGGGTAACGTCTCTTTTTTTAACCCTTTCACTACCGCTCTACCAAATGGTTAACCCTTTCACTGCGACAATACAGAAGGTTAGCCCTTTCCAAACCGTCTGTAGTGTGATGGTAAAGGGTTAACCTTCTGTAGTGTGGTCGTGAAGCTAGGCTAGTGGGCCGTATCCTCTTACATTGTTGGTGTGTTCCTTTAAAGTGGAAATGAAGCAGTGCGATAAATACATATTCATAGCATCACATTAGTATTTAGATAAGCCACAGAAGAAATCACGTTATAAATATAAGCAGTTTCTAAGAAAAAACGATTTGTTGTGTGCATTTCTGAAGCATTTATCATTATGGGCGCGGCCATTTTGTTGCTGACGTCATGGGGGTTGTTTGGTGTACACTGCTGGTTAGCTGCCTATAGTGAATGGGTCAGTAAGTAAATAAAATGTTGCCTACAAAACAACGGGACCGCGGTGGTTCTGTTTGTATTGCTCCTGGCTGTTCAAACTAATTTTACCATGTGAGAGAGAGGAAAGTTGGTTAATTTCCACAAACTACCAGTGAAAAAAACAGTGTTGTTGGCTCAGGCTGGCTGCACTCAGGCGGCGTGATCAGCCTGTTGGACAGGGAATGAAGATCCCCAGAGAACACTTCATTGCCTCGGATTATGTTGTTGGTGTGGGATGTTTGTCCAGAAGACCACTAATCAGCTGAAGCCGGACGCGGTTCCCTCGGTCTTCGACAGACAGACCGGCGTTAGCTCTCGGGAGCGATCGCTAGCTAGTTAGCACCAGCCGGGGACCGGCGTTAGCTCTCGGGAGCGATCGCTAGCTAGTTAGCACCAGCCGGGGACCGGCGTTAGCAACCGGGAGCGTCGCGGAGCATTCAGCCTGCTGGCTACCTAGATCCACTTCAACCAGCGTCGCGGAGCATTCAGCCTGCTGGCTACACAGCTTGTCGGTGTGCTAATAGCCTCTGCAAGCTAACGGTAGCTGGCTACACAGCTTGTCGGTGTGCTGGAGCCTCGGCAAGCTAACGGTAGCTGGCTCCAGGCTATTAGCACATCGACAAGCTGCTGGAGCTCCCGACGCTCGGCTGGTTGAAGTGGATCTAGGTAGCCAGCAGGCTGAATGCTCCGCGACGCTCCCGGTTGCTAACGCCGGTCCCCGGCTGGTGCTAACTAGCTAGCGATCGCTCCCGAGAGCTAACGCCGGTCCCCGGCTGGTGCTAACTAGCTAGCGATCGCTCCCGAGAGCTAACGCCGGTCCCCGGCTGGTGCTAACTAGCTAGCGATCGCTCCCGAGAGCTAACGCCGGTCTGTCTGTCGAAGACCGAGGGAACCGCGTCCGGCTTCAGCTGATTAGTGGTCTTCTGGACAAACATCCCACCACAACAACATAATCCGAGGCAATGAAGTGTTCTCTGGGGATCTTCATTCCCTGTCCAACAGGCTGATCACGCCGCCTGAGTGCAGCCAGCCTGAGCCAACATGCCAACAACAGTTTTTTTCACTGGTAGTTTGTGGAAATTAACCAACTTTCCTCTCTCTCACATGGTAAAATTAGTTTGAACAGCCAGGAGCAATACAAACAGAACCACCGCGGTCCCATTGTTTTGTAGGCAACATTTTATTTACTTACTGACCCATTCACTATAGGCAGCTAACCAGCAGTGTACACCAAACAACCCCCATGACGTCAGCCATGACGTCAGCAACAAAATGGCGGCGCCCATGTTGAAAACAGGGATATTATATTTGATTTTTCAGACAAATAAGATAGATTTCACATTTGATTATAGAACCCTGTCTTACACAAGGTACACAACAAACAAACTAGGATCACATTGCTCACTGCTTCATTTCCACTTTAAACCGTGCTCTTCCCTCATAACGATGACCTAATAACAGTTGATGCAGGTTTTTAGCGATGCATTGATATCGGATATCGGTATAAATCACTGTATTGGTAGCAGATCATTTCCCCAGTACTAATATCTAATCCCCAAAAACCATGTGTAACATGTCCTGTATCAAAGCAAAGTTAATTGATTTGTCTGCATTTTTACTTGTTGGAAACATGTTGGAAGTGAAAAATGTATTTGATCTCGTATTCCTTTTGCCAATGACTCCAAACTAATGGTGCAGTATACTGTTCAATAAGGCATAGGATCGGTATTCAGTATCTGCTGATTAAAGGGATAGTTCAGATTTTTGGAACCCTAACCCTATTTCTCACTCATCAATGATGTTGATCAGTAGAGTCCTTTCTCAGCACAATCCATGCCGTTCCTCAAACCAGCTCTAGATGGTTAGCGACAAACCAATGCAAAGTCAATGGGGTTGAGCTCCTCTGTACAAGCTGACTTAGGGCTGGGCGATATGACCAAAAACGTTATCGCGATAAAATTATAAAATTATTTTCATATAATTCGATATCGATAATTATCGTCGATATAATGTCTGTCAAGTTTAATTAACTTCTTATGCTGCTGCAAATGTCTCAAGTCGAGTTGATGTCGTCATCAGTCCGCGCACGTTAGCAGTAGCCGACAAGCGGAGTATCTCATGACAATAAATATGACACTAAAATACTCTCTTCCGCCACAATATATTGAAACGACGTCCACTGTATACCCCACACTACTTAAACGTGGCCTCAGAATTCAAAACACACACATACTCGGCACGTAAATATATAAAACAACGCCGTGCAAGCTAATTAGCCTAGCAAGCCTTGTTGTTGAGTGAGTCCTAGTACCTCTGGGTCTCCTTCCGGATCTCGTTCGCTCTCGGCCATCTCCTTCACTGATTGGTTGTTAGCTGTTGTGCGTATGCACGTCACGTCATCACGTAACGTTGGTTGTTGTTAGTGAGTGTGCTGAGCCGAGGCTGAACGGAGCCAAGCTTGGAAATCGATATATCGAAACTTTGCGACCACGTTTCATGTTTATTTCGAGGAAATAATTTATCACGATAGTTATCGTTTTATCGCCCAGCCCTAAGCTGACTGAGGAAAACTGAAATCTATTCTACAGTGCACTTTCGGTAAGCCTCTGTCATCCTGTACAGACGGGAGTTTGACCCCATTGACTTGGCATTAGGGCTGTTACAGTAATTGTTTTGGAATTGCTTGCGATTATGAAACGGCATGTGTGGGTGGGGATTGTAATGGAGGTTTCCCATTACATAAAAGTTTGCGTTACTTCAAACTAGAGCTGCCGCGGTATTGATGTTTTCCTTACCGCACACATTTGCAAAATATTTCCTACCGCCGCGGTATTACCGCACACACACACACAAAAAAAAAGTTTGAATGCATTTTTTTTGTAGTCTACTCTTTATATAGCATATAGCCTGCCTCTAGTCTAAATGTCTATCTTTAGAGGATGACTTTGCAGCATGAATATTGTTTGGGATTCGGCATGCACGCATTCGTTATTAAAAGTGAAACACGGATTCGAAGTCTCCCCTCGGTGTCGCGCCTGCCGGTTACCCCCCCGACCCTTTCTTCTTCTTATTATTATAACGTTACTACTTATGATTACAAAGGCATTCGATTTGTGGCATTAACGTTAGTATAGTTACACGTTCGTATTTACCGGACCACATAGCAAGGCAAGCGTTACTCAATTAATATCTAAGTTCCTTTCTTTGCTCAGAGCGTGCCGAGTTGTACCCATTCTGCGGTCTGTTAATAAAGTTTTCAATCAGACAAGTGTATAGAACGAAGGGCTTTTATTATAACATTTCGTTGCAGTAAAATCATTATGCCTCGTTCCCTGAGGAGCGACGGCGTCGGTAATCCACTCCGGTCTCCGGTGGGAGCTAACGTACTATTAGCCGTGTTGTGATGGCTGAGATTCAGGAAGTAAACGCACTGCAAGATGCTCCAAGCATGTGACGCGTATCTCTTCTGACCAATCAGTGGTCTGCAGTGTTTCATGTGACTTTTCTGGTACCCAATAGGGTCGCTTGGAATCTCGACAGAGAAGTAGGGTATATCTGCAGAGCCGCAAGCCCAACGAGAGCGTAATAATAATAATAATATAATAAAAAACAGCGGTGATGCCGGTATTCAGCCCAACGCTGCGGTGGGCATGATGTAACAGCGATACCGCGGTAATACCGATACCGCGGCAGCTCTACTTCAAACTAACTAATTATCTTTTACTTTTATATTTGTTCAAACTTAATTTGGGGGAAAAGTGACAGCCATACTTTGCATTTGTTTGTGGCTAATTATCCGGAGCTGGTATGAGGAACCACATGGATTGTGCTGAGAGAGGTATTTTTTTTGTCACCCTGGCCGTGAAAAGACCAAAACCAACAATGCATTTCTTCTACTTACAAGTCTGGTCCATCTAGCCAACACCAGATTATAGCTCATATACAGAAGTCATAGAACTCTGTTGTACAGAAAACACTAAAACAAGTCACAGAGGTGTACTGTTAGTTTTGGTCAGTATAATTCATCATGTTAAAACACGTCACAGAGGTGTACTGTTAGTTTTGGTCAGTATAATTCATCATGTTAAAACAAGTCACAGAGGTGTACCGTTAGTTTTGGTCAGTATAATTCATCATGTTAAAACACGTCACAGAGGTGTACCGTTAGTTTTGGTCAGTATAATTCATCATGTTAAAACACGTCACAGAGGTGTACCGTTAGTTTTGGTCAGTATAATTAATCATGTTAAAACAAGTCAGAGGTGTACCGTTAGTTTTGGTCAGTATAATTCATCATGTTAAAACAAGTCACAGAGGTGTACCGTTAGTTTTGGTCAGTATAATTAATCATGTTAAAACAAGTCAGAGGTGTACCGTTAGTTTTGGTCAGTATAATTCATCATGTTAAAACAAGTCACAGAGGTGTACTGTTAGTTTTGGTCAGTATAATTCATCATGTTAAAACAAGTCAGAGGTGTACCGTTAGTTTTGGTCAGTATAATTAATCATGTTAAAACAAGTCAGAGGTGTACCGTTAGTTTTGGTCAGTATAATTCATCATGTTAAAACACGTCACAGAGGTGTACTGTTAGTTTTGGTCAGTATAATTCATCATGTTAAAACGCGTCACAGAGGTGTACCATTAGTTTTGGTCAGTATAATTAATCATGTTAAAACACGTCACAGAGGTGTACCGTTAGTTTTGGTCAGTATAATTCATCATGTTAAAACAAGTCAGAGCTGTACCGTTAGCTTTGGTCAGTATAATTCATCATGTTAAAACACGTCACAGAGGTGTACTGTTAGCTTTGGTCAGTATAATTCATCATGTTAAAACACGTCACAGAGGTGTACCGTTAGTTTTGGTCAGTATAATTCATCATGTTAAAACACGTCACAGAGGTGTACCGTTTGTTTTGGTCAGTATAATTCATCATGTTAAAACAAGTCAGAGCTGTACTGTTAGCTTTGGTCAGTATAATTCATCATGTTAAAACACGTCACAGAGGTGTACTGTTAGCTTTGGTCAGTATAATTCATCATGTTAAAACAAGTCAGAGCTGTACCGTTAGTTTTGGTCAGTATAATTCATCATGTTAAAACACGTCACAGAGGTGTACAGTTTGTTTGTCAGTATAATTAATGTTAAAACAAGTCACAGAGGTGTACCGTTTGTTTTGGTCAGTATAACATGTTAAAACAAGTCACACGTCGTAAAGTAAGGAGAGTAATTCAGTGCTGCTATCGTCTTTTGATATATTATGCTTTCGCACACACACACGCATAGCAGCCGAACACCTGAGCCTGACTTCTCCTCTCTTGTGCGCTACCCCAGAGCGAGACAATGGAGGTATGTCTCGGAGCAGAGGTGGTGACATGGCGGACCTGGGTCCCGACAAGACTGACACCGACTGGAGGGCCAGGCCATCCTCACCCGATGAACCCCCCAAGAAGGATGATGCCTTCGGAGGAGACAGTGAGTTGTTCCCAGCCATGCATCACACATCTTACTTTACTCAAGCAGGGACACTCTGTGAGCAGGGACACTTTCAGCAACACCCTGCTGCTAAGGGACGGGGCGGTTTGTGCGAATGATCTGAACGTTCCGGGGCACCTAGAGACCAATACATCCGACTTTTGCAAACTCGTCATCAATCATTCTTATCGATCAACACTACTTGGAGAATGGTAATGAAAGCTTGCCGTATTGTACGTCCTTTGATAATCCGAGACCTGTGGCCAGCCTGTTGATTCTTCCGACTTTGGCCTCCAAAGGTCCTACTGGTTTGATGAGCTCAACAAATACGCTGCCTACCTCACGCAGTTTGCAGTAGGCTAGTTCACATGCGCAAAAAATTCGAACACTGCGTTCAGGCTGGGCTTCGCTGCGTTCAGGACGGGCTTACAGCCCCCCTTCCCCCCGTGATGTATTGGGTTTGAGTTTTGATCGTCTTGGTAGCCGCATTTGAAGTGACGTCGCATGAGGAAGTCAATAGTCAACAGTAACGCGGCGTTGGAACCTGGCGAAGCCTGATGCATGAAGCGATATATTAACGAACAGCCAATAAGTTATCTTTGAACCTCTGTTGTCAAGCCTCGTCAATACCCCCTTCCCCACTAATGGAACTGGTGTCACGCTGTCTGCGTTTCCACGGTTAGCAGCTAACGTTAGTTAGCTTAGCTTAGTTAGCGGCTCTCTGTCTGTGTGTGTGTGGTGTATGTGCGTATTTCTTTGTGCATCCCCTGAACCGAGCAATACACATGCCCCGAACCGCGGAGGTCGTACCGAACGGTGTACGGTTTGCATGCGTACCGGTCCACCCCTAGTGGATGGAGTTCATTTTAGTTTTAAAATGCATTAATGTGGATGTAGATACACTGTTCACCACCGAGTACCTCCACTGGAGCAGTTGAACCTTATTCAAGGGTACTTAGACAGTAGTTGCTAACCTTCAGACTGTGTCTGACCTCTCTAACCTTCAGTCTGTCTGTCTCTCTAACCTTCAGTCTGTCTGTCTCTCTAACCTTCAGACTGTCTGTCTCTCTAACCTTCAGACTGTCTGTCTCTCTAACCTTCTGTCTGTCTCTCTAACCTTCAGACTGTCTGTCTCTCTAACCTTCAGACTGTGTCTGACCTCTCTAACCTTCAGACTGTCTGTCTCTCTAACCTTCAGTCTGTCTGTCTCTCTAACCTTCAGACTGTCTGTCTCTCTAACCTTCAGTCTGTCTGTCTCTCTAACCTTCAGACTGTCTGTCTCTCTAACCTTCAGACTGTCTGTCTCTCTAACCTTCAGTCTGTCTGTCTCTCTAACCTTCAGACTGTCTGTCTCTCTAACCTTCAGACTGTCTGTCTCTCTAACCTTCTGTCTGTCTCTAACCTTCAGACTGTCTGTCTCTCTAACCTTCAGACTGTCTGTCTCTCTAACCTTCAGACTGTCTGTCTCTCTAACCTTCAGTCTGTCTGTCTCTCTAACCTTCAGACTGTCTGTCTCTCTAACCTTCAGACTGTCTGTCTCTCTAACCTTCAGACTGTCTGTCTCTCTAACCTTCAGTCTGTCTGTCTCTCTAACCTTCAGACTGTCTGTCTCTCTAACCTTCAGACTGTCTGTCTCTCTAACCTTCAGTCTGTCTGTCTCTCTAACCTTCAGACTGTCTGTCTCTCTAACCTTCAGACTGTCTGTCTCTCTAACCTTCAGACTGTCTGTCTCTCTAACCTTCAGACTGTCTGTCTCTCTAACCTTCAGTCTGTCTGTCTCTCTAACCTTCAGTCTGTCTGTCTGTCTCTCTAACCTTCAGACTGTCTGTCTCTCTAACCTTCAGACTGTCTGTCTCTCTAACCTTCTGTCTGTCTGTCTCTCTAACCTTCAGTCTGTCTGTCTCTCTAACCTTCAGTCTGTCTGTCTCTCTAACCTTCTGTCTGTCTCTCTAACCTTCAGTCTGTCTGTCTCTCTAACCTTCAGTCTGTCTGTCTCTCTAACCTTCAGACTGTCTGTCTGTCTCTCTAACCTTCAGACTGTCTGTCTGTCTCTCTAACCTTCAGACTGTCTGTCTCTCTAACCTTCAGACTGTCTGTCTCTCTAACCTTCAGACTGTCTGTCTCTCTAACCTTCAGTCTGTCTGTCTCTCTAACCTTCAGACTGTCTGTCTCTCTAACCTTCAGACTGTCTGTCTCTCTAACCTTCAGTCTGTCTGTCTCTCTAACCTTCAGTCTGTCTGTCTCTCTAACCTTCAGACTGTCTGTCTCTCTAACCTTCAGACTGTCTGTCTCTCTAACCTTCAGTCTGTCTGTCTCTCTAACCTTCAGACTGTCTGTCTCTCTAACCTTCAGACTGTCTGTCTCTCTAACCTTCAGTCTGTCTGTCTCTCTAACCTTCAGTCTGTCTGTCTCTCTAACCTTCAGTCTGTCTGTCTCTCTAACCTTCAGACTGTCTGTCTCTCTAACCTTCAGACTGTCTGTCTCTCTAACCTTCAGTCTGTCTGTCTCTCTAACCTTCAGACTGTCTGTCTCTCTAACCTTTAGTCTGTCTGTCTGTCTAACCTTCAGACTGTCTGTCTCTCTAACCTTCAGACTGTCTGTCTGTCTCTCTAACCTTCAGACTGTCTGTCTCTCTAACCTTCAGTCTGTCTGTCTCTCTAACCTTCTGACTGTCTGTCTCTCTAACCTTCAGTCTGTCTGTCTCTCTAACCTTCAGTCTGTCTGTCTGTCTCTCTAACCTTCAGACTGTCTGTCTCTCTAACCTTCAGACTGTCTGTCTCTCTAACCTTCAGACTGTCTGTCTCTCTAACCTTCAGACTGTCTGTCTCTCTAACCTTCAGTCTGTCTGTCTCTCTAACCTTCAGACTGTCTGTCTCTCTAACCTTCAGACTGTCTGTCTCTCTAACCTTCAGACTGTCTGTCTCTCTAACCTTCAGACTGTCTGTCTCTCTAACCTTCAGTCTGTCTGTCTCTCTAACCTTCAGACTGTCTGTCTCTCTAACCTTCAGACTGTCTGTCTCTCTAACCTTCAGACTGTCTGTCTCTAACCTTCAGACTGTCTGTCTGTCTCTCTAACCTTCAGACTGTCTGTCTCTCTAACCTTCAGTCTGTCTGTCTCTCTAACCTTCTGACTGTCTGTCTGTCTCTAACCTTCAGACTGTCTGTCTCTCTAACCTTCAGACTGTCTGTCTGTCTCTCTAACCTTCAGACTGTCTGTCTGTCTCTCTAACCTTCAGTCTGTCTGTCTCTCTAACCTTCAGACTGTCTGTCTCTCTAACCTTCAGACTGTCTGTCTCTCTAACCTTCAGACTGTCTGTCTGTCTCTCTAACCTTCAGTCTGTCTGTCTCTCTAACCTTCAGACTGTATGTAACTCCTCCTTGCCTTGTATCTTTGTTGTTATTTTATCTATTTGATCTTGATTGTTATCTTAATTCTATAAATCACTTTGTAACTGTTTTTGAAAAGTGGTGGCCTATTAACAGGGTTAGTAATGGTATCCTCATCCTCCTCCAGAGTCACGAGACCGCTACGAGTCTGGGCCGCGGCGGGACAACGCCTTCGGCGGAGGACAGGACCGGGACCGCTTCCGCGATCGCTATGACGGAGACCGTAGAGATTTTGGAGGAGGAGACCGCCAAGGAGGAGGAGGTGAGAAGCGACCCCCTCACACATATCTGTGGTTGTTTGTCCTTCGTGCTGTAAGGCTTGTAAAGACTGGTGTTAGTTTCAGTTGGGCCATGAACCCACGGTTAAAACGACTTTGCAAAGCCAAATAATTTCCACAGTGCAGGAGGCGTGTCCTCTACCCAGGGCTTTCGATGGGCTTTCAAATTTTAAAATAACTACACTTCCCAGCTCACGCCAGCCCCTGTCAATCATCTGACTTCTTTTTCAGTTTTTTTCCCCCTCTTTATTTTTGGGATCATATCTCATGGGTGGAACAAACCTGAACGTGATTGCCATAAATTAGAACGCAGTTAGTTTCTCTACCTTTCTGTGAACGTCTAGCCCAAAAAAAGGCATTTCAATCTGATGAAAAATGGCGGATTAATTCGCATTATAAAAAAAGTAACTGTACTTGCAGTAGATTTCATTCAAGGTTTTTGCTGCACGCCTGGTGATACTAAATCCAGATTGAACTCTGCCATTGGAAAGGGGAGATTTGGCCCGATCCATAGACGTGCGTCATAATACGGTCATTTATAGGCCTGACATTCTATAATCTTATTTCAAATTGCATTTGTCCGGATGGCAGAATTCAGTATTGTATCTACAAAACCTTCTGTTTAATCATCTGCCCTTTTCATTTGCTTAGATTATTTTGTACACGTGATCTCAGGAAGGTGCTGAATAAGCTCAGTGGCAATTTTTCATGTCTGGTAAATTTTAGCATGGTGTTATTCACCATCAAAGATGGGGAAAAAATTCTCCTTTTGGTTCATTACAATTTCCTCAAGCCTAGTAACAGACGCAATACTTCTGACACTGGGAAGTGGGAATACATTCCCTGAGATCCATAGATGTCCCTAGATACCTGCAAATTGACCTTGTAGAAGTGGAGCAATCTTCCATTTACTTATGTATGTATTTATAGGCGAATTTTCTGAAAATGGGTCTCCGGTTTAAGAGGTTAAAGGGGACCTATTGTCAAAATTGCCTTTTCCTGTTGTGTTGTTTTTACAGAATGATGGTTGTTTATCAAAGTTGGTTAATAAAAGATGATTTTACTAAAAGATGAGATAAAGAACAGCCTACATTGAATAAAACTACAATCAAATACAATTATTTTCTTTTGTGTAAAAATTATTTGTTTCTTGAAAAAGTCTTATATTCATTCTTATATTCAGACCAATACGGTGTTGTAATTATTTAGCGTCTGTCACTTCAGCTTTCGGCTCTCGCAGCGACAGTGGTGGCAGTTCAGCTTTCGGCTCTCGCAGCGACAGTGGTGGCAGTTCAGCTTTCGGCTCTCGCAGCGACAGTGGTGGCAGTTCAGCTTTCGGCTCTCGCAGGGATGGCGACAGGGATGGCGGCCGACGTGCCTTTGGTACTGGCTTCAGCCGCGACAACGACTCCTATCGGAGTAGCAGCGACCGTTACGGCGGAGAGAGTGACCGCTATGGCGGCGGAGCCCGCACGGACCGTTACGAGAGGCGAGAGGAGACCCCTCGTGAAGACCGAGGTGAAGGTAACGTAACATTTTCTAAATATTTACCTTGTGAAGGCAGAGGTGAGGGTAACTTAACGGTTCTAAATATTTACCTTGTGAAGGCAGAGGTGAGGGTAACTTAACTGTTCTAAATATTTACCTTGTGAAGACAGAGGTGAAGGTAACGTAACTGTTCTAAATATTTACCTCGTCTCCATGTTGCTTCTTTCTCCCGCTGTAGAAATGTTTCATGATCTCTTGAATCGGGGCTCGTGTGAATTTCCATGTCTTTATGGCTATTAAATGAAGTTTCCCACAGTTCCCTGGCTGACCCAATGCCTCAGTTATGTGTGTGGTGTTTTGAATTAAATCTTAATACATAGAAAATGTATTAGTAAATTTATAAAAAGCAACAACAAACCAAAATAGTTAAAACAAATTAATAATATTTACTTAACATGTCCGAAAAGGAATAGGAAGAAGTATACACGATATTTAATCCTACCCCTTCTAAATGTATTTAATCTGACTCCTTCTAGATACCATTATCTCATAACGGTATGGGATATCCTACTATATCTTACCATACATTTTTATTTAGATACCATTGCACTGTTGAACAAGGTGTGGAAGAATCTAACTATAATTCTACATTCCTTGATCAAGACAATGGCCCAAATCTCAAACCCTAGCAGGGCAAACGCCCCACAGCCTACAGGGGGCCTGGGTCCCCTTCTCTCTCTCGCTATCTCTCAGCTAAGCTTAGTGACCTTGATCCATGTGTCTTACTAGTAAATATATATTGATCATGAAGATCTTTCCACACGCATAATTGATTGTTCCGCTTCCACCACAGCGCCATCTGCTAGGTGAACTTTCAGCTGGCTTGGTACAAGCAGAACCCTTTTTATTACTAATGAAAGGATAATAGTATAGACATAATTAGCATAGTAGGTAGTAGTTATAGACATGTTAGCATGGTAGGTAGTATAGGAATAGTAACATAGTAGATGGTAGTATAGACATATTAGCATGGTAGGTAGTAGATGGTAGTATAGACATATTAGCATAGTAGGTGCCTTGGTAGTATAGACATTATTAGCATGGTAGGTAGTAATAATAATGGATTGGATTTATATAGCGCTCTTCACTGACCCAGAGGTAGTGTAGGGAAAGTAGTGTAGTACACATAGTAGATGGTAGTATACACATATTAGCATGGTAGACGTAGGGAAAGTAGCATAGTAGATGGTAGTATAGGCATATTAGCATGGTACTTAGTATAGACATATTAGCATGGTAGTGTAGGGAAAGTAGCGTAGTAGATGGTAGTATAGTCATATTATCATGGTAGTGTAGGGAAAGTAGCGTAGTACATAGTAGATGGTAGTATAGACATATTATCATGGTAGTGTAGGGAAAGTAGCGTAGTACATAGTAGATGGTAGTATAGTCATATTATCATGGTAGTGTAGGGAAAGTAGCGTAGTACATAGTAGATGGTAGTATAGACATATTAGCATGGTAGTGTAGGGAAAGTAGCGTAGTAGATGGTAGTATAGTCATATTATCATGGTAGTGTAGGGAAAGTAGCGTAGTACATAGTAGATGGTAGTATAGACATATTATCATGGTAGTGTAGGGAAAGTAACGTAGTAGGGGTGGGGGGGGGAATCGATACGTAGTAGTAGTATCGCGATACTTTGCGTGGCGATACTCTATCGATACAGGGACACCAAGTATCTATATTTAATTATTCATTCAATTCTTTTTAAATTTAATTTGTATTTAAAAAAAAATAAAAATAAATTATAAGGAAGTTGCATTGTTCATTTCAATACCTGTAATAGTACAGTAGTCCACACTCACACACGTGCATTCAGTTAAGTTGGAATATGACTGTAATACAAACAGTTCAGTTTGTCAGGTACATGCAACACAGATTACAGTGTTTACATCTGTCTGCTTGAGAAAATACCATGTTCTGCAATAAAAATTATTGAAGTGAGATGAACAGACTGAACTTTATTTTATTAGATAAAACATGTTGACAAAGTTTTACTTTGCAGTTGAAAAAAGGTAATAAATCGCAATATATCGCAATATTAATATCGCAATACGCAGCATATCGCAATATATTTAGTATCGCAATATCGTGACTCAAGTATCGTGATAGTATCGTATCGTGAGGCCTCTGGTGATTCCCACCCCTATAACGTAGTACATAGTAGAATGTAGTATAGTTGATGGCAGAACATTTTCAGATTTTCTTGCCATACGCAGCTGTTAATGTTTCCTTCCCTGCCCCTCCCCTGTTTCCTTCCCTGCCCCCCCCCCCCCCCCCCCCCCCCACAGGTTCCACTCAGAGGGCGAAGCTGGTCCTGAAGCCGCGCGCCCCCGCCGAGGGTGGAGGCGGAGGAGGAGGGGGAGGAGGAGGAGGAGGAGCTGCTCCCCCGGCCTCCAGCGGCGGCGGCAGGTCCTCCATCTTTGGCGCGGCCAAGCCGGTGGACACGGCCTCCAAGGAGCGAGAGATGGAGGAGAGGCTGAAGAAGGAGCAGGAGAGACTGGAGAAGCAGCTGGAGGAGGGGCGGGGCATGGACAGGAAGCCCCGCGACAGAGACAGGTGAGGGTGGTGACCAATGTTCCCCCTAAGGTGTGCCCGTGCGCGCGCGCACACATGGCAAAACGTTCCCGCGCACATCTGAAATCTGTCGCGCACAGAAACGTTTGTGTAAAATATGCATGTAGTTAAATTGACTGGCGCGTTGCACCGAATACTACGTTGCACCTGTTGCGTGTGATGTTACCAAGAGAAGCCCCGCTTTCAGTGCCTTGTGGGCGTCGCTACTGCGCGCTCACACAGACGCACACAACAGAGCAGGAAGCGGACAGATCTGACCAGCATCGCTGACTCACAATGCCAACGCGAAAATGTACATTACAGATGAACTGCAGAGAAAATTCCCAATTTATCGTCCCGCTCGATACTAATTGGAAGCGGAGTGCAACGCGTGCAAAGCTTGACCATATGTTTCTGTGTCTAATAAAGGTGCTGGCGATCTCAAAGCTCACATGGACACAGAAAAACATTACAAACAAAGCAGTGCGAGGCGAGAGTTTGATGGCAAAGTTGACCGAATTGATTGAAGAATGCAGCTATACAGAGAGAGAGAGAAAATTATTTAAAACTATTTTGATGCCTCAAAATGATGTTTTGGTTTGATAAGATACTTATGATACAATCATTCGAAGGATTATGTGTGTAATAAATTAGTTTAGTACACTAATTGCAACAAATCTGAAACTGCATAGTGCACTTTTAAATTAGTATCTTTGTGAGGTTACTGTTTTATAATTTACATTACATTGAAAAGATACAAAGATATGTTTTTAAAGCTGGATTTTCTAATACAGAAGAGGTATTATTTAGAACAGTGTTTCTCAACTGGTGGGTCGCGGGGCCATTTTGAGTGGGTCGCGGATGTGTGTGTAAAAAAAAAAAAAAAAAAAATTTTTTTTTTTTTTTTTTTTTTTTAATACCTATCTTTGTGAAAGTGGCTTCTCAGCTCTGGTCCAGCTGAAGACAAAGCAGAGGAACAGATTGGACATTGAGCATGACCTCAGAGTTGCTTTGTCTACCATCACCCCAGACGTTGAGACTCTTGTCAGGAGCAAACATCATCCCCAGTTATCCCATTAGTCCCCTGCATGTTAAGCTAAGAATTCTGCTAAGAAGGATATATTATTTATTATTATTATTATTTTATTTCATTGTGTTTTTAGCCCTTAGTTGCACTTTTGTTGCAACCCCAGTTATCCCATTAGTTCCCCCAAACGTAGGTCTGTTATGTTAAGCTAAGAAATCTGCTAAGAAGCATATTATTTATTATTTTATTTCATTGGGTTTTTAGCCCTAGTTGCACTTTTATTGCAATCCCAGTTATCCCATTAGTTCCCCCAAACTTAGGTCTGTTATGTTAAGCTAAGAAGTCTGCTAAGAAGCATAATTATTTATTATTATTATTTAATTTCATTGGGGTTTTAGCCCTAGTTGCACTTTTGTTGCAACCCCAGTTATCCCATTAGTTCCCCCAAACTTAGGTCTGTTATGTTAAGCTAAGAAATCTGCTAAGAAGCATATTATTTATTATTATTTTATTTCATTGGGTTTTAGCCCTAGTTGCACTTTTGTTGCAAACTCAGTTATCCCATTAGTTCCCCCAAATTTAGGTATGTTATGTTAAGCTAAGAAATCTGCTAAGAAGCATATATTATTTATTATTCTTTTATTTCATTGGGTTTTTAGCAATAGTTGCACTTTTGTTGCACTTTTTTGTGTTTATTTCATGTTTTGAAAGATTGTGTATTACTGCAAAATTTTTTTTTTTACATAAATCATAGTGGTTCAAAATTTTGGGTCGCGACTTAATGACTAAGGAAAATGTTGGGTCCCGAGGCTAGACCAGTTGAGAACCACTGATTTAGAACATTACTTCATAGTTTTCTTATTTATTTTGTCCAGTAAGACTTGAAATTTTGTCATAGGTTGATTTAGTTATTTTCTTGAGATTTGTCAGATTACTTTAGCCATAATGCAGCACAATACAACAGTTGAGTAACTTTGGTTATAGAGAGATATTATTTATTTTGTTATATAAAATAATATAAACAATAATTTTATATCCATACAGAGGAGGCATACTTTAAATATATTAAAATGATGAGGCATCTTTGAGTAAACAGACGTATCTTGAGGCTGAAGGCAGAAAGAGTGTCCTCTTTAAAAAAAATATATATACCGGTATATATTTTGTAAATCACAATATGGTCACCCTTGAGTCAGCATCTTAAAAAGACAAAAGTTAGTGACACGACTCACACCGCCGCCGCCAAAGTAAGGACGTTGCTCTGTATCGTCAATCAATGGTCAAATAAATATTTGATTGAGGAATATAATATGCCTTTTTGTATTATTTCTGTGTATCAGCTAAATGTATAGATTTTTATGTTAGACATTGAGGGAAATTAAGATTATTTTACAAACCGCCGCTTATCAACTACCAACCGGTTAATCGGCAGGTGATGTATGTTGCTCAGTAGTTGCTGATGTCTGCTCAGGAGGTTTGAGTGTTTGCTCAGACCGAAAAAATATTTGAGGGAACATTGGTAGTGACACGCCCCGGTTTTACCTTGAGATGAGTGAGAGGGTCTGGGAGGGTAGTGACACGCCCCGGTTTTACCTTGAGATGAGTGAGAGGGCCTGGGAGGGTAGTGACACGCCCCGGTTTTACCTTGAGACAGGGGAGAGGGTCTGGGAGGGTAGTGACACGCCCTGGTTTTACCTTGAGATGAGTGAGAGGGCCTGGGAGGCTAGTGACACGCCCCGGTTTTACCTTGAGATGAGTGAGAGGGTCTGGGAGGGTAGTGACACGCCCCGGTTTTACCTTGAGATGAGTGAGAGGGCCTGGGAGGGTAGTGACACGCCCTGGTTTTACCTTGAGACAGGGAGAGGGCCTGGGAGGGTAGTGACACGCCCCGGTTTTACCTTGAGACAGGGGAGAGGGCCTGGGAGGGTAGTGACACGCCCTGGTTTTACCTTGAGACAGGTGAGAGGGCCTGGGAGGGTAGTGACACGCCCTGGTTTTACCTTGAGACAGGGGAGAGGGCCTGGGAGCCTGAATACTTTGGGCAGCCGAAGAGTGTTTCCGCGTCTCTGATTGGCCAGGTCATTTCTGGTCATGTGACATGTACGCCCAATCGTGGGACCGCAAGTTTCTACAGTGGTTAAGCTTAGGCGCTCGTTCGAAGTTGGTTAAGGTTAGAGTTTGTCTTAGAGCATGGCGATAGAACGCCAGGTAGTTTGCAGGCTGTTAGACCCGGAAATAGGCGCAGAACTTGCTGTCCCACGATTGGCGCACATGTCACATGACCTGGCCAATCAGAGCGCAAAACTCTAACGCGGAAGCACTCTTCGGCTGCCCAAAGTATTCACGCGGTCTGGGAGGGTAGTGACACGCCCCGGTTTTACCTTGAGACTGAAGAGAGAAAAAGAGATTTTTACACTAAATTTAAAGGTGCTATAGATAAAATGTTTATGATGAGTACGTTTATTTATATATATATATATATATATATATATATATATATCCATCCACAGAGCTTTTAGAAAGGTGCTGAATATAAGCATTTGCTTTAAAAATATTAATACATTTATCATTGGGGGGGGGGGGGGGGGACGTCTATCCCCTCCCTACTTCCCATTTCCCCCACATGGAATGCACCTGATTGGATAAATGACATGCTGGTGCTCTAGTGTGACATTGGAATGTTATCTACACAGCACCTTTTAATCCAAGCAGTGGCACGGCCGTCATGTTGTGTTGGCAAACATTGACCTGATAAGATTACCGTAATTTTCGCACTATAAGCCGCACCTGAATATAAGCCGCAGCAGCTAAATTGAATGATGTGTACATATATAAACCGCACTGGACTATAAGCCGCAGGTGTTTTAATGTTTAATTACAGTCTTCCCACCAGCATTGGGACACAATACTGTTGGACAAATAACAAGAATTAACTCATTTACAACAGGGCTGTACACTGCAAGCATCTCGTCGCAAATTGCCCCCCAATCTGGCCGGTGCGAGTGGAAAATATCATCTGGGGGCAAGCTTGCGAGTAGTGATTGCAACCCTTCATTCGCATTTCACTCCTAAATTAATCCATACAAATTGGATAAAACATTAGCCTACAACCAGGGCATAATGTTGCGGTTGTAATTTCATTAGACAGACCAGCGCGGACCTTTAATAACATGCAATTTGATTGACACGAGCAATGGGCTAACGTTAGCTGCTATCCACGGTATCCATTAGGATTATGCTAAGCTAACTAGCGTTAGCTGCTGCTAACCCTGGACACCAGTCAAAGCGGACTCCACAACACTAGTTCCATTCGGGAGGGAAGGGGGTGGGTTATATTGACAACGCTTGACAACAGAAGTTTAAACATAACTTCATATTTATTGGTTATTCGTTTCTGTTACTGTATATCATCCACTTTCCATCTCCGTCTGTTAAACGCTTCCTGTTTACATTCGAGTGTGACGTCATCACCTACGGCAGCTTAGACGATCAAAGCGCGAACCTAGAACAAAACCCGGGGGGGGGGGGGGGGCTGGCTCTCTCATCGTTCTCGCCCCCTCTCTCTCTCTCTCTCTCTCTCCTCGCTCTGATTGATTGAAAACTTTATTAACAGATTGCAGATGGGTACAATACAGTACAGCTCTCTCTACATTCAATGATTTAAAGTAGCCAAACGTTACAGACAGTATAAATACTAACTGGATAGTTGATGATATAAACATTTAATTTCATTATCTGAAATATTCTAAAATCATTAAGTCTGCTATAAGCCATTAAACCTTTGTGTGTGTGATTATTATTTTCTCACAGTAGTGTGTGTGTATATATATATATATATATGTGTGTGTGTGTGTTTGGCTAAAGTGGATAGAAAACACTACTGTGCAAAAAAAAGGCACCCAAAAGTTTTTATATAAATGGTCTTAGATGTAAATACATTTTTTATTAGTGTGTCAGTAGACTACTCTTAGTACATTTTCATTAAATATTTTTTAAAGCATCTTCATGGTTTAATAATGCAAACATATGTTGCAGGGACTTATTTAATCATCATATTGGCGTGACTGTATGCATCAAAGGGTTAAATCAAGCATTTTTAAGTGCTTTAGAGGAAATGTCAAAATATTGCGATATATATCGTGTTCGTGATATGGCCAAAAAATATCGCGATATCATTTAGAGGCCATATCGCCCAGCCCTACTATAATGGTAAAATAGTTATTAAAAAATGTGCCCCTAAAAAATATTCTTTGCCCCTAAATTTCTCATTTAGGGGCAAGTGTGCCCCTAGTGAAAAAGCTTAGCGTACAGCCCTGTACAAGTTGTATTAAGTTTAGCAAATAAGGGAACAGATGAATAACATTTCTATGCAGTCAAAAAAAGCAATATTTAGATTTTTACATTTTCGGGTTTGGTCACGTCGAGTCACATATAAGCCGCAGGGTCGAAAAATGGGGGGGGGAAGGCGCGGCTTATAGTCCGAAAATTACGGTATGTCCCAGAGACCCCATCTAAGAAGATATTTGCTGTTTCATATGATTTAATCCAGAATTCCATAACTGTCTATTAGGGCTGACCCCGATTAGGCGACTAATCGGTCGAAAGGAGCCGTAGTCGACTAACCAACCTCTTAGTCGAATAGTAAAAGAAAATATATATATTTTTTTTTAATACACGCATACCAGAGGCTAACTGCCTAAGAAAACAGGCACAGAGGCACTGAAAGAGGATTTCACCCATCTAATGAACACACTAGACTAGACAAATATCAAGATGTATCCATCAGTGGACCAATTGCATGCTTTTGCAGAGGACAAGAAGCCTTCAGTCGACTCCTTCAGACATTAAGCACCCCCACAGCCCAAATGGAATGATATAAAAAAAAAAATCTACTTGGCCAATCATAGTCGACCATCCAAATCCTTAGTCGGGGACAGCCCTACTGTCTATACTGTAGGTGGAGCGATAAGAGGAGAGCAGAAATCCTTTCATTCTCTCACTACTAACTTCTAGTGAAAAATATGAGTGAAATTAATTATCAATTCATATTCCCCATTTTTCTGGGGAAGATCAAATTAAATGAAAATAATAAGAAGGTTAACCTTTCACTACCACACTACATGTAGTGAAAGGGTTTGTCGTGTGGCAGTGAAAGGGTTAATGCTTTGGTAGAGTGGTAGTGAAAGGGTTAATGCCAAATTAGATCCACTTAGGTTCTTTATCAGCAGTGGTTGCCGGGCTTGGAGCATTTATAATAATAATAACTTTATTTGTATAGCACTTTTCATACAGAGGTTGCAGTTCAAAGTGCTTCACAACAGCAAAAAATACAGGCATAAGCGAGCATAAAAAGATAGACGGGTAGAATCACAGTGTTTCACATTAGGATTTATAGTTCCATGTGACCTTTTATAGCCGATCCCTCCTCCACGTGACTGCAAGGTGAATGTGGAAATGTGTCTTGAGCCAAGTGGGTCAGTCGCAGCGCCCAACACCATGACAAATGGTGGATTAACGCACCAAGAGGACAATTCAAGTTAACCGTTCAAAGTTTATTATTTAATTTAAATAATCAAAATAAAAACCTGGTGTGTAGGCTATGATCCGTCTGTGAAATCTGTGTGAATGCAAGCTGCGGCATCTGTGAAGATGTGGTGTGTATTGCATGTGAAACACAAATATCACCCAAAGAACTAAACGAGGAAAACAAAAGGGGGATGGGAGCCATGGGAGAGAGGGAGCACAAAAGTCTTAACTAAATGTCTTGTGATTTGAAATGCACTAAATAACTTTGATGTAATGATTGTGTCCTCAGGGACACAGGTGGCTGGCGGACTGAGGAAACTCATACTGAGCGCTCCCGCACAGGAAGTGAGTCATCACAGCCAGGAAGTACTTCTGGAAGAGGTAAGAGGGCACCATCCAGTTCACGCTTACTATTTCTTACAAATAATTGTATTTCAGTCCCTTATTATCCTTTTATATTATTATAATAAAAAATGTTTAAAGGGGCAGTAGACACAAAATACTTATTTTCCTCCTTACCGTGAATGCTATCTATGCATCCAGATAATTTCTGTGTGACTTGTGGACGTTTGGAGATATCGGCTGTAGAGATGTCTCAATGGGCCTTTTGTGCTGCTCAATGTGTCAATAAACCTCAACAGCAACATTTCTTTCCAGAATCCTTGACATAGTTACTTAATTAAACTGTTCAGTGAGGTCTGTCGATAACCATGTCATGGTTTTTGGAAATGGATTTTTTTTTTTTTTTTTACAAAATAAGGCCCATTCAGCTTCATTGTATTGGGCAGACGGTCGATATCTCCATACCTCAGCCAATCACACCCAAACTGAAACTATCTGGATGGATAGATGGCACTCCTGGTAGGAGGAACATGTTTGTATTTTGGGTTAACTGCCCCTTTTAATTTAGTGTATCAAAAACTAAACTCTAATCCAAAACAATCAACATTTTGGATGTATGACTCTTTTGTAGATGGAATTTTTTTGGGTGGGAATTTTCTTAACTCAAAATACAGGTATCTTATTATAAAAAAGATGTAACATGTAACCAAAGTATTTACAACTAAAAACAGTACAAAATAATGATATATATAAATATATATTGCAGAAGAAGAGGAGAGAAAAAACTACAATCTCCTAACGGCATATTTGTTCAGTGGTATGTCTACCCCTCGTGTATATCTTGGTTGAGGATTAGGCCTTTACGCTAAGCAACGACCTCCTGTTCTGCTGCCTGCAGTTTCGCGACGCCGAGAGAGCGAGCGTTCGGTGGAGAACGAGGTGTTCAGCGGCAAGGAAGACGAGCCTTCCTCCCCGGGAGCCACCTCCCCCCGGCCCCCCTCCACCACCAGCTCCTCCAAGGAGCAGCTGAAGGTGGTGCCTGCGCCGCCTCCCAAGGAGAACGCCTGGGCCAAGCGCAGCGCGGTCAGCACCAGCTCTGGAGAGGCTGACGTACGCCTCCCGGTGTCACCCAGCAGCACCGCACCCCCCGACCTCAGGTATCTGATCACATGATTCACAGAGCTCTGTATTAACGTGAATACAGAAATATAAATGCATACACGAGAGATTCAAACATCCACAAACTATAAACATAAATTCATACAAACATCCACGAACGAAACATAAATTCATACAAACATCCGCAAACTATAAACATAAATGCATACAAACATCCACAAACTATAAACATAAATTCATACAAACATCCACAAACTATAAACATAAATTCATACAAACATCCACAAACGATAAACATAAATGCATACAAACATCCACAAACTATAAAAACATAAATTCATACAAACATCCACAAACTATAAATATAAATTCATACAAACATCCACAAACGATAAACATAAATGCATACAAACATCCACAAACTATAAACATAAATTCATACAAATTATAAACATAAATTCATACAAACATCTACAAACGATAAATGTAAATTCATACAAATATCCACAAACAGTCATACAAACATCCACAAACGATAAATGTAAATTCATACAAACATTCTCAAACAATAAACACGAAGTCATACAAACATCCACAAACGATAAATATAAATTCATACAAAGATGGAGAGCAGTTGTGCAAGATAAAACCAACGGGGAGTTTATTTGTCCATCTAAATGTTGTGTAAATTAAAAACTTTACTTGTACATAGAAAATACAAAATAAAACTTATCGCATAACTTAAAATATAGGCCTGTCTTAATTTTAAAACAAACAAACCTATAACTGTGGAAGCTCTAGCCCAGAGCCCCCCCCCCCCCCTCCGCTGCGTGGATACTCTAACCCAGAGACAACCCCCCTCCTCTGTGTGGATGCTCTAACCCAGAGACAACCCCCCCCCCCCCCCCCGGTGTGGATACTCTAACCCAGAGACAACCCCCCCCCCCCCCCCCCCTCGGTGTGGATACTCTAACCCAGAGACAACCCCCCTCTATGTGTGGATGCTCTAACCCAGAGACAACCCCCCCCCTCTGTGTGGATACTCTAACCCAGAGACAACCCCCCTCCTCTATGTGTGGATACTCTAACCCAGAGACAACCCCCCTCCTCTATGTGTGGATACTCTAACCCAGAGACAACCCCCCCCCTCTGTGTGGATACTCTAACCCAGAGACAACTAGAGCTGCCGCGATTACCGCATTACCGCGGTATCGCTGTTACATCACGGCCACCGCAGAGTAGGCTGAATACCGCGTCACCGCTGTTTTTTATAATAATAATAATAATTTACCCTCTCGTTGGGCTTGCGGCTCTGCAGATATACCCTACTCGTCTATCGAGGTTCCAAGCGACCCTATTGGGTACCAGAAAAGTCACGTGAAACATTGCAGACCACTGATTGGTCAGAAGAGAGACGCGTCACACGTTTTTACGTCCTGAATGTCAGTTCATCACAACAGCTAATAACGTTAGCTTTAACTCTCCGCCGGAGTGGACTATCATCGCTCTTCAGGAGTACTAAACGAGACATAATGATTTTACTGTCTGCAACGAATGTTATAATAAAAGCCCTTCGTTCTATACACTTGTCTGATTGAAAACTTTATTAACAGACCGCAGAATGGGACAACTCAGCACGCTCTGAGCAAAGAAAGGAACTGAGATATGAATAGAGTATTGCTTGCTATGGTCCGGTAAATACGCTGATGTTATTGAACGCATAACTATATAATGTCAATGCCACAAAACGAATGCCTTTATTATAAAGTAGTAACTTTATAGTAATAATAATAAGAAAGGGTCGGGGGGGTGCCCGCGACACCGAGTGAACTGCGCATCCGTGTTTCACTTTCAATAACTAATGCGTGCTTGCCGAATCCCAAACAATATTCATGCTGCAAAGTCATCCTCTAAAGATAGACATTTAGACTAGAGGCAGGCTATATGCTATAAAGAGTAGACTACTACTAAAAAAAAAAAATGCATTCAAACTTTTTTTTTAATTTTTTGTGTGCGTGCGGTAAAAACCGCGGCGGTAGGAAATATTTTGCAAATTTGTGCGATAAGGAAATAATCAATACCGCGGCAGCTCTAGAGACAACCCCCCTCCTCTATGTGTGGATACTCTAACCCAGAGACAACCCCCCTCCTCTATGTGTGGATGCTCTAACCCAGAGACAACCCCCCTCCTCTATGTTCAAGTTTCTTTAATAGTTGTCATACTATACTTTTATACAAAATGCTTCTTACTGTTACGCTCCAGAGACTGTGCTAGACAAGATAAGTAAAATAAAATAGTATAGCATGTAAAATAGAAGTAAAGATGGAGAGCAGTTGTGCAAGATAAAACCAACGGGGAGTTTATTTGTCCATCTAAATGTTGTGTAAATTAAAAACTTTACTTGTACATAGAAAATACTAAATAAAACTTATCTTTGGCCAGCATAACTTAAAATATAGGCCTGTCTTAATTTTAAAACAAACAAACCTATAACTGTGGAAGCTCTAGCCCAGAGCCCCCCCCCCCCCCCCCCCCCCCCTCCGCTGTGTGGATACTCTAACCCAGAGACAACCCCCCTCCTCTATGTGTGGATGCTCTAACCCAGAGACAACCCCCCTCCTCTGTGTGGATACTCTAACCCAGAGACAACCCCCCCCCCCCTCGGTGTGGATACTCTAACCCAGAGACAACCCCCCTCCTCTATGTGTGGATACTCTAACCCAGAGACAACCCCCCCCCTCTGTGGATACTCTAACCCAGAGGCAACCCCCCTCTATGTGTGGATACTCTAACCCAGAGACAACCCCCCCCTCTGTGTGGATACTCTAACCCAGAGACAACCCCCCTCCTCTATGTGGATACTCTAACCCAGAGACAACCCCCCCCCTCTGTGTGGATACTCTAACCCAGAGACAACCCCCCTCCTCTATGTGTGGATGCTCTAACCCAGAGACAACCCCCCCCCTCTGTGTGGATACTCTAACCCAGAGACAACCCCCCCCCTCTGTGTGGATACTCTAACCCAGAGACAACCCCCCTCCTCTATGTGTGGATGCTCTAACCCAGAGACAACCCCCCCCCTCTGTGTGGATACTCTAACCCAGAGACAACCCCCCCCCCTCGGTGTGGATACTCTAACCCAGAGACAACCCCCCTCCTCTATGTGTGGATACTCTAACCCAGAGACAACCCCCCTCCTCTATGTGTGGATGCTCTAACCCAGAGACAACCCCCCTCCTCTATGTGTGGATACTCTAACCCAGAGACAACCCCCCTCCTCTGTGTGGATACTCTAACCCAGAGACAACCCCCCTCCTCTGTGTGGATGCTCTAACCCAGAGACAACCCCCCTCCTCTGTGTGGATGCTCTAACCCAGAGACAACCCCCCTCCTCTATGTTCAAGTTTCTTTAATAGTTGTCATACTATACTTTTATACAAAATGCTTCTTACTGTTACGCTCCAGAGACTGTGCTAGACAAGATAAGTAAAATAAAATAGTATAGCATGTAAAATAGAAGTAAACCCCCCCCCTCGCTCTGTGTGGATGCTCTAACCCAGAGACACCCCCCCTCTGTGTGGATGCTCTAACCCAGCGACAATCCCCCCCCCCTCTGTGTAGATGCTCTAACCCAGAGACACCCCCCCCCCCCCCCCTAGAGCCATATGGAATCCGCGATCACGGAATCGCGGACGGAATGGCGGAATTGAGCAATAAAAATCGAATCGACTATACATTTTTTTTTTTTTTTTATGTTGTGGGACTTGTACATCACTTTGTTCAACTTTGTCAGTGCTGTAAAGTTGAAACCTTTTTAAATATTAGACAAACAAAGCACTTTGCTTTCATGAAATATTGTAAGCAGTCATTTGAGGCTTCATAAAAGCAGCACAATGAACACAAATCTGTCAGTGCAGAGTCCGACCTCATCTTAAATAACAAACAGCATTGCTTGTTGTAGTTAACAAAGAGAGGCAGAGTTGATTTTGCAAAAATATATATACCTTTTTATTTTTTTTTATTTTTTTTTAATAATCGAATTTTATTTTCATATTCGAATCCCATGCCCATCGAACGAAGCTTCGAAGTATTTAAGACAGCCCTATTAAATGGACTGTTATATCTTATTAAATTGTGGACATTTATTCATTCCCACTTATTAGACACTATTTCTGATGGTAAAATGAGCGTACAAAGCAAAATACAGAATTCTGAAATATTAAAACGGAAAAAACGGAATTTGGAAAAAAATTAAATGGAATTTGGAAAAAAATAAAACGGATTTCATATGGCTCTACCCCTCGCCATGCTTAATCTGCCAATGACGTCGTACAGCGTCTTTGAGATCAATATTTCATAAATCTGTCATGGCAATCATATTTCACCCATGGAGACTTGAGACTTGCTGTTGATCTCCTCTCAACAACGGTTCAAGACCGCCATCTGGTGGCCGATCGGCGAATCGCCAAAACCGGAAGTGATGCGCCGGAAGTGGTGCTCACCCATATTTCGTCCGGCCACTCGCTATCGCTAGCGGGACTCCAGCTTGATACGCTGGATAGCGATCCGTTGCCAATAACTCGATAAACAACATGATTTGGACGTATATATTATTATACAACCTGGAAATGGATCGCATATATCAACATCCCATAATTGAGATCTTTCTGCTCCACGCTGATCCAAGCTGTGGTGAGTTTCAGCGTGTTTGATTATTATTTTCGATACACACTGCTCCGATCAACATATCACCCATACTAAATAAATGATTTAACGTCGGCCACGGACGTATAACCCCCCCCCCCCCCCCCCCCCCTCCGTCACCAGCAGATGATGAGGCATGACATGTAGGACTTTGTACAATTGAAATTTTTTATCTGATGTCAATCGGTATCAAACTACATTTGATGATCTAATATATCGCTGCTGTCGGGACAAAACCTCATAACTCCAAAAACCCAACTTTTCAGCAGATGAAAAAAAACTAACACAGATTTGAGGGTGAATAGAGTTAGGAGGTTTAGACAGATGATCGGTTTAATGCTTTCCCATTGTTTAAACTTTGTAAAACCCACACACACATATGGAGGATGATCTACGGAGTTGATTTATAATAAAAAAAAAATGGAGTTATGCGGTTTTGGCCCGACAGCAGCGATATGTATTTAGGGCTATAACTCACGTTCTGCAGAATGCTGCAGAAAACGATAAACTTATTTATACTTTAGACCGTATTTTAGTATGAATATGTGAATGAAAAAGTAGAACGTTGCTACATCCTAAAAGATAGATACTTGACGTTGAATGGGCCATAGTAATGTCAATTTAGCAATATAATTTAAAAAGTTATAGCCCTGCAAAGAAGGGGAACATCTCCATAGACAAATAGAGCTGGCAGAGGATGGTATAAGGATGGATATAAGTGTGGCAGAGAAAGGGTTAAACGTTGTTTTATCCATGTTGAGAGTGAATAACAGGTAGGCAGCGAGGTGCAATGTAGTGCTTGCTCAACATGAAAAAAGTCGGTGGACAGCACCTGGTGCTGAAATAACAAACAAGCCACACCACATGTGTGGTTTGAAATTAAAACATCAGTTCAGTAAGTCATTCAAACTTTATCTTTACTTATATATGACTGTGACGGCACCACACATGTGAACAGTAACAATGCAATTAAACTGAAGTCAAATCAGAGCAAAAAAAGCTGAATCTGCTTCAAGAATTTCATGGTTCATGCATTCATATCATCAAGACTAGATTACTGCAACAGCATCCTCTACGGCTCACCAAACACTATTCTCAATAAACTCCAATATGTCCAAAACTCTGCTGCCCGCATGCTCACCTCCACCGTCGCTCTGATCACATCACCCCTGTCCTCCACGACCTCCACTGGCTTCCAATCAAATACAGAATACATTTTAAAATACTACTCATCACATTTAAAGCCCTCAACAACCTTGCCCCTCCCTACCTGTCCGACCTCCTCCACCGTCATACGCCCACCCGTCGCCTTAGGTCTGCAGATGCCAACCTCCTAACACCTCCCACGACCAAGCTCCGGACCTGGGGCGACAGGGCCTTTGCTGCTGCTGCCCCCTCCCTCTGGAATGCCCTCCCCAGCCATATCCGTGATGCAAACACCCTGACATCTTTTAAATCAGCCCTCAAAACCCACCTTTTCAATCTTGCTTTTGACCTCTAATTCTGTCTGTTTTATTTTATTTTGTCATGTATTATTTTTGTTCTGTTTTGTTCTGTTTTTTTTGTTTTGCCATAGTTTGTCTCTCCTGCCCATGTGAAGCGTCTTTGAGCACCTGGAAAAGCGCTATATAAAATAGATGTATTATTATTATTATTATTATTACATTAGGTATATAAGGAATTACAATGAGACATTTATTAACTAAATAAAAAATACTATTAGGCTTTTAACCCTCTAAAGCCGGGCGCAACAGTAGACATGTTTTGTAAAACATTAAATATCTTTGGATTTGTTTGTGATAAACACTTGCTTTATTGTATCGGAATGGATTGTCATCTCAAAATTTAGTGCATCTCTCAGAGAATGCGCGGATGTAAAGCATAGAATCTTGAAATATCTAGATTGGTTGTTTTCTCTGGACTGTATCTAATCAGCTGTTTTCTCTGGACTGTATCTAATCAGCTGTATATCCATTTATCATATATGGTATCTATGTCTGTCACTATAGCCAATGGAAATGCTAGAAATGGTCACATGGACTGGGAGAACCAATGGAAAATTCCTATTGTTTCTCAATAGTCCAGTGCGCTCCACAGAAAGGGCCGTCGGATAGACACATTGGTTGCGCGTAATGTAAGATAGACCGATAAGAGAGAGGCGCTTGTCTCTGGTTTTATAATAAAATGGCAAACAGACAAAGGTATAATGTTCATTGCAAATGTGTATGTCGTTTACAGTTTATTAGGCCACCTATGCAGCTAGTTTATTTTGTTCATTATCTGCCTCTGCCACAAATGTCTTAGTTATAAGATGGTCTGTCACAGTTAAAATGTTTTCACTATAAATATATTAAATTAGCCATTGTTTTTGTTTCCGGCCCCCCATACAATGGCTTGGAAAGAATTTGGCCCTCGGTCAAACTTAATTGCCTACCCCTGCTCTAGCCCATGCATGTTGAATTGAATGCTAACACTTGTTGAATGTAATCTGAAACCCATCATTGGTTTCTGAACTGTTCTCTCTCCTCCTGCAGCTCCTCGGACACAGAAGAGAGAGGATCTGAGAAGGGTAAGGTCCAGTAGGTAGTGGTGGTTGAGGAGCATGCTGTGTGTTTTTGTATGTGGGTGTTTCTCGCAGGCCTGTCCAAACCCCCTACAGGGGAGATTCTGTCCTAACCCCAACAGTGTGGACTCTGCTTTTTAAGCCTTGTTGTCTAACCGCCACGACTAAAACCATGTTGCTCTGAAGTCAAGAGTGAGTGTGACTCGCAATTTAGGCTCTTTTATCTCCTAGACCCTCCCCTCCTCCCACCTAATAATGCGTTGTGTAATTTGTGATCCTAACACGTTAGCAATGGGTTGGAAGAACGTTTGCACGCCTCCTCCCTTTTCTGAGGTGACTGGTTTGGTGATTGGCTAAAGGGGGGTGGGGGTGGAGCTCTGTGTTGTGCTGCCCAATCCTACCGCGGTTGCCAATCTTAGTTTCTGGAGAATCTTCTTCGACGTCAGTTGGTTCGTACAGTTTGTACGTTAATATTACTTGTGATACTAAAATGTTCGGTAGTTGCTGCATGAAACGCCATAGCCTGTTCACAATGGCCGGTATAACTGCATATGCCAACTATGTGAAGACTTAGAGGAAGGACTAGAAGATGGGTACCCTTCTCTTTGTGCGTGCGGCACAGAGAGAGACCCACAGCACGCTAGCTAGTTTACACAATGACTTGAAGTGGATATGGACCATTAGCCTACCATCGAAAGTAACGAAATTCACTTTCCAACACTGTCTTATTTACATTTTGTGACTTGTGTATTTACCACGTGGATACTGGATACCGACTAGTATCTGACATTCTGGAAAGTTGAGGTTTTATACGGGACTAAGTCCATCTGTCCTTCTGAAGAAGTGGCAAAAACAATATGGAACAACAGAGGTGTCTTCGAATATTCCCACTCTAACCCTACGAGGCAGTGCGTCCATGGATCTATATTCCGACTCTAACCCTACGAGGCAGTGCGTCCATGGATCTATATTCCGACTCTAACCCTACGAGGCAGTGCGTCCATGGATCTATATTCCCACTTGAGCCCTACGAGGCAGCGCGTCCATGGATCTATATTCCCACTTGAGCCCTACGAGGCAGCGCGTCCATGGATCTATATTCCCACTTGAGCCCTACGAGGCAGTGCGTCCATGGATCTCTATTCCCACTTGAGCCCTACGAGGCAGCGCGTCCATGGATCTATATTCCGACTCTAACCCTACGAGGCAGCGCGTCCATGGATCTCTATTCCCACTCTAACCCTACGAGGCAGCGCGTCCATGGATCTCTATTCCCACTCTAACCCTACGAGGCAGCGCGTCCATGGATCGCTATTCCCACTTGAGCCTTACGAGGCAGCACGTCCATAGGCGGTAGAGGGAAGGATAGGATTGGGCAGCCTTGACATCGAATAGCACGGGGAACCCGCGGCCCTTAAGGGACACACCAGGTCTGCTTGTTGACAACACTGAACTAAATCTGCCCCAGCTTGTGTCTGAATGACAAACATATATATCTTCCCTTTTCTTTGTGTAGTGTGGCGTGTTCATTAAAATCAAGAGGTGTTTTTTGGGCAACAGAAGCCATTGACCCTTAACGAGCTTGCCGTGCATCGAGACCATAACCATGCGAAGCTTGACGTTTGATGCCTGAATCCTTATTTACGTGGCAAAAAATTATAAAAAATCTCGAATGCAACCGTGCTCCCCGGCGGCTGATGTGTGGTGTGAGTGTAGTCCTCTGGTGTGGTGTGAGTGTAGTCCTCTGGTGTGGTGTGAGTGTAGTCCTCTGGTGTGGTGTGAGTGTAGTCCTGTGGTGTGGTGTGAGTGTAGTCCTGTGGTGTGTGAGTGTAGTCCTGTGGTGCGAGTGTGGTGTGAGAGTAGTCCTCTGGTGTGGTGTGGTGTGAGAGTAGTCCTCTGGTGTGGTGTGAGAGTAGTCCTCTGGTGTGGTGTGAGAGTAGTCCTCTGGTGTGGTGTGGTGTGAGAGTAGTCCTCTGGTGTGGTGTGAGAGTAGTCCTCTGGTGTGGTGTGAGTGTAGTCCTCTGGTGTGGTGCGAGTGTGGTGTGAGTGTAGTCCTCTGGTGTGGTGCGAGTGTGGTGTGAGTGTAGTCCTCTGGTGTGGTGTGAGAGTAGTCCTCTGGTGTGGTGTGGTGTGAGAGTAGTCCTCTGGTGTGGTGTGAGAGTAGTCCTCTGGTGTGGTGTGAGTGTAGTCCTCTGGTGTGGTGTGAGTGTAGTCCTCTGGTGTGGTGTGAGAGTAGTCCTCTGGTGTGGTGTGAGAGTAGTCCTCTGGTGTGGTGTGAGAGTAGTCCTCTGGTGTGGTGTGAGAGTAGTCCTCTGGTGTGGTGTGAGAGTAGTCCTCTGGTGTGGTGTGAGCGTAGTCCTCTGGTGTGGTGTGAGTGTAGTCCTCTGGTGTGGTGTGAGTGTAGTGTGGTGTGAGTGTAGTCCTCTGGTGTGGTGTGAGAGTAGTCCTCTGGTGTGGTGTGAGTGTAGTCCTCTGGTGTGGTGTGAGTGTAGTCCTCTGGTGTGGTGTGAGTGTAGTGTGGTGTGAGTGTAGTCCTCTGGTGTGGTGTGAGTGTAGTGTGGTGTGAGAGTAGTCCTCTGGTGTGGTGTGAGAGTAGTCCTCTGGTGTGGTGTGAGAGTAGTCCTCTGGTGTGGTGTGAGAGTAGTCCTCTGGTGTGGTGTGAGTGTAGTCCTGTGGTGTGAGTGTAGTGTGGTGTGAGTGTAGTCCTCTGGTGTGGTGTGAGTAGTCCTCTGGTGTGGTGTGAGTGTAGTCCTCTGGTGTGGTGTGAGTGTAGTCCTCTGGTGTGGTGTGAGTGTGGTGTGAGTGTAGTCCTCTGGTGTGGTGTGAGTGTAGTGTGGTGTGAGAGTAGTCCTCTGGTGTGGTGTGAGAGTAGTCCTCTGGTGTGGTGTGAGAGTAGTCCTCTGGTGTGGTGTGAGAGTAGTCCTCTGGTGTGGTGTGAGAGTAGTCCTCTGGTGTGGTGTGAGTGTAGTCCCGCACAAGGTTGCCAAGCCCCTCCCTCTCCAACCACTCACTGTCTGGACTCTCCTTGCAGACGAGAATAAGGCCGACGGTTGGCGTCGGGACCGGGGGCCCCTGCGGGGGCGAGGGGGGCCCGCGGGTCCTGGAGCAGGGCGGGGCCGAGGAGAGGGGGCCAACAAAGACCGACGGAGGGAGGCAGACAGGTCAGCCAACCCAAGCTCCAGTGACTTGAGGCTCACTGTAGCAAGGCAGGCGAGCGCATTCAAAGAACTTCCACTAAAGGCTGGTTGACTGTCTGTTACACGGCTGATGTTGCATCCGTCCTGGTTTTTGTGGCGTTCGCGGTGGTTTAATGCTCTGAATAACTGGCAGTAATTGAAATACCATGCTCCTTGTAATGACATAAACCTAGTGTCAAATACATTGATATGCGTGCAAAGATGTTGTCATGGTGAAAGAAAACAACCTTGCTCAGTCATTCTGTTTCTTGTTATACCAGAGGGCGGTTCAAAGTTTTACCAGCATTGCAAGTTGATGCCGTAACTTGATTAAATGCAGGTTGCATAAGTGTTTAAAGAAATGTATGACTCAATGCGTGGGTCTTAATCACGGAACGGGGAATAGCTTGTAATGTCTTTTTGCTTCGTTGACCTGGTTCCTATGAAGTCTGTAAAATGTAAAGAATTGTTAAGAGGTTCATTTTGGTTATATCAAGTGTTTTACAGACCTAGATTGGATTGGAGGATTCTTGGTCATTTCCTCCCGAATCTCAATCTGTTTACATCTTAATACAATATAGACAACATGGTAATAAAGTATTGACTGTTTGTCCCACGAGAACAAAAGTGCTGCACAATCGGTGAGCACATGGTAACTAAACGGTTATCCAGCCTCTAGTGGTTAATCCCCACATCAGATGTGATATGACATATAGCCTCATTACCAGAGCTCTACTATTATATCCTCATAATCAGAACTCAACAATCTGTGATTGATTGAAGACTTGATTTTATTTTGGATCCGATCGGTGTCATACTGGTCTGGTGTTTATAACTTGCTTGTCTTGTCCATGTCCACTGAATCTTAAGCTTTGACCTTTGACCCCACCTCCACAACCTCAAACAGTCTCCAGCCAGTGGGGGTTTAACCATTAGTGTATCCATTCTGCTTTTAGAAAGGATAACGGAAGAGAACGAGACTCCCGACCACCACCAGAGCCAAAGAAATACGAAGAGTCCCCCACCCCTGTGAGTCATGGACCGGGGTGGTGACGTCAGCATCTTGACGGACCCCTTCCCCTTTCGTACCCCACCACCTCACCCCCACCACCCTCTACACTGTTGATCTCACTCCATATTAGTAGAGCTCCAAGTCGGTTTACCAGAACTTTCTCCCCCCCCCCCCCCCCCCTACCTTCTGCCATTGTAGTGTTCACCAATTTTTTTCTTTTTTTTATATATATATATATCGTTTTTAAAACTGGAAAACAAACAACCCATTTTCAGTCTGAAATCCCCCTCCCCCCTCCTCCCAAAATGTCCATTCATGTTGGCTTCAGGTCCTCTGTAAACCTTCTCATGGTTCCACCTCTCCTGTGTATGTATACCTTTACCGTCTTAAAGGGAGAGTTCACAATGTTGAGACTCTTATCTGATTTGTCACCAAAAGCGAGACCTTTTCCGTTCATCCAAAAAAAAAATTTACCACTTGGTTTCTAAGCGGTTTATAGCGGCGTTTGTCCGTCCGTCCTCACAAAAGTAAACCAATCACAATCACCAAGACTGTTTCACTGACATCACACACTGAAACCGATGGGTATCCCAGCCGACCAGCAAGCCACTTAGCTCTGAGAGCTGCCACAAAGCCGTGACGAGAATTAAAACGTTTCATGGAAACAAATGGGATAAAAATGTATCGGACAACTTTTTTTTGTATACAAGAAACCAAGCTACCGTCGCCAGCAACACACGGGAGCTTTGCCATATCCTCTTTGAGAATCTTAAAAGTTAGCATTGCGGTAATCGCGATTTAGTATTTTCTGTGAACGATTTCTACTCTGTATTTAGGCTACATGCCGTCTTATACAAAGGCTTTCACAAACGATGCTATTCAGGGAATCATCTGAACGTAGCCCTAGAATATCGGCCTTGTTTTAATTTGTTCAGATATTTGAAAGGAGTTGTCATTTGTTAGCATCATGTTGGGGGCATGAAGCATGAATGTTTCTTGCCAACATAATTTCATGTTTCCTGTCCCCCCACTGACCTCTACTTGCATATTTAGCATAATGCTACCATTTCCTGCTACAAATGCACATTAGAATAAAATAATTAACGTACAGATGCACCTTTTAAAAATAATTTTCCAAACCGACTTTCACTCCCATCAACAAACTAAAATAAATGACCGTTATGGATAAACCATTCGGGATTAACCATTTTGATCTCAAAGCTGGAGTCGAAATTACAGTCGAAGCATGATCCATTTATTTAACGGACATATCTGAGCATATAGGAACATGATCGTGGCAAATATCATGTGAAGCACAGAATGACAATATAATTAGTTATGTAGCCTATGTTCTATCATTTATGTGGCTTATAAAATCTTGCTGCACTTGAGGAGCAACTGCTCACTGATGTAGTTAGTAGGCTAAAGACTGCACTAGCGCTGATGTAGCTAGTAGGCTCAAGACTGCACTAGTGCTGATGTAGCTAGTAGGCTAAAGACTGCACTAGCGCTGATCCAGCTAGTAGGCTAAAGACTGCACTAGTGCTGATATAGCTAGTAGGCTAAAGACTGCACTAGCGCTGATGTAGCTAGTAGGCTAAAGACTGCACTAGCGCTGATGTAGCTAGTAGGCTAAAGACTGCACTAGCGCTGATGCAGCTAGTAGGCTAAAGATGGAGATTATGGCTACAGACTGCACTTCCCATCTACACAGTACAGCCAAAGTGTTCCCACTGCTACTACTGAGCCATTAGAGGCAGGATCCATCCTCCGTTTCCCAGAAGACACCGCTGCTTCTTCCTCATTTGAGATAGCGGTGGTTTGAACACGGCATTTTCCACATTTATAGAACGAGTGATGGTATCAGTAACCTCATTACAGAATTACTCTGAGCCTCTAGGTGGCTCAAAGAGTTAACCATTTGTCGACGCATCTGTGAACTGGACTGAAATCACTTTGTGACAAATCAGGTGGGCCTCTTACAATTGTGGACTGTCCCTTTTTAAAGGATAATTGCATTTATCTTTTTATTATTTTTTGACACTGTAGAGTCTCTTTGGCCAGAGAGTCATCTGGGAACCAGTTGAAACTGGAATGCATGTTTTGGTTTCCTGGTATTAAAAAGAGCATTTCCTTTAGTTACTTACAGTTAACTTTTTCCTAAACAAAGTACCATAATTTTCGCACTATAAGTCGCACCTGAATATAAGCCGCAGCAGCTAAATTGAATGATGTGTACATATATAAGCCGCACTGGACTATAAGCCGCAGGTGTTTTAATGTTTAATTACCATATGTAATTAGCATTGGGACACAATACTGTCGGACAAATAACAAGAATTAACTCATTTACAAGTTGTATTAAGTTTAGCAAATAAGGGAACAGATAAATAACATTTCAATGCAGTAAAAAAAAAAAGCAATATTTCGATTTTTTTTACATTTTCGGGTTTGGTCACGTCGAGTCACGTATAAGCCGCACCGTTATATAAGCCGCAGAGTCGAAAAACGGGGGAAAAGGTGCGGCTTATAGTCCGAAAATGTATGTGATCATAACACGTTTGCAATGGGTTGGAAGGACGTTTGCACGCCCTCCTCCCTTTGGGGAAATTATTCCTCTGCAGGTGACCCGTGACCGTGACAGTCATCTGACCCGTCCTAACGGATCATAGTTTTGTTGGGAGTTGGTGCCATTTATTTTTATTTTTTATTTTAAATCCGGGAGAACGCTGCGCGCTGACCTCGCAACCAGTCAAACTCAGTCAGGTTTTGAAACGTCATTAATCTCTCCAGCGGCCAGATTTGAGATGGCTTCATGTTAATACAAGAGTCTTGAGTATGAGAACACTTGGTAGTGAACTGAGCTGCGCTGCACTGTGGGGTCGACCTAGAGTGGTGAATGGCGTCAAACCAACGGCGCAGACATGTTTTAATACAATTGCCCATTGACCACACAAACGTCAGCAAATTTGGCCGCCACCACTAATTGCCACAAGGGTTTATAGGAGCCTGTATGATGTGACGGGTTCATAATTGTAACTGTAACTCAGTTGAAATAAAACGTATTCTGAGCTAAATATGGGGGGGGGGGGGGGGGGTCGTCTTCTGGCCCCCCATCAGCCCCATTTGAATTAGCCGTGGCTAGCTTGTTGCTGGTGTTTGTGCTGGTGGTGCGGGTGTCTTACCAGAGAACCAAACCATGCATTCCTCGCTCCCACGCCTTTTACACAACTCTCCAGGCCAAAGAACCATCTGAACATCACATGGAGAATTTTTTTTTTATTATCCTTTACGCTTCCTCTCTGATTCTCTCTTATAACCTTCAGTACCGTCTTTCTTCATGTCCTGTAATAAGATTAATTTGTTAATCAGTAACTTAAAAAAGGGGGGAAAGTGATTTTTTTTCTTGTGTCATCTTGTCTGTTTTCAGAAGTTCAGCTCAGCCAGTAAGTACGCCGCTTTGCTAATGGATGGAGACCAAGGAGATGACGGCGAGGACGTCGAATAAGAAAAGAGAAAATAACGACAGAAAACCCGCGAGAGACGGAAGTTGGCGAGAAGAGGGGAGAGAAAAAATACAGCGAATGCAAGAATCTCACATTAAATATGAATGATCTCCTCACCTGGAAATGGAGGCTCCTGGGAGGGTGACCTCCCTATAACCCCATCCTCCCACCCTCCTTACCCCGACCCCCCCCCCCCCCCTACCCTGACCCCACCCTCCTTCATCACCAACTCTTTCAGGACTCTTCAGTTTCTAAAAGAATAGTCACATACTGGACTTGTTTTAAATGGAAGGAGTAGAAGACACATGAGAAAACGAAATGGATAAAATTGAATTGTAATAAATAAATGGAAAAAGTGGGGAAAAATGAATTTGTATATTTGTGGGGTCATGCTGCTGCCTTTCGGTGGATGGTGTTGCAGCCTACTAAGAATGTTTTATTTCCCCTGACATCTGCATTGTGTAACTTCATAGTTACACAACAAAACTCCATTACGAGCCCTTTGTTTTCATTTAGCTAGTAAATGATTTAATATAAAATTATTTGTAAATGATTCTTTTCATTAATGCTAACTGGTAGATAATCTCCTTTTTCGTAATGTTAAATTTGTATGGAGAAAAAGTGAATTGGCAAAAATAATCCCTACGTCAATGATTTATAGATAATTTATTATAACTTAACCCATTGAATCTGGGAAACACATTTGTGTGTATATGCAGGCTATACAATGCATTATTAGCGGGCATTTTAGGTCTAAATGGGTTAACTAACATTTCTGAATAATTGGTTCTGAATGCTTCGATTTGTTGGACCTGACTGGGGCCAAAAGGTGAGGAATTTAAACTGGCAGCCTCCGACAGCTTCGCACCCAGCCGGCCAAGTGCATCGCTATTCTTTCCCAATAACTATTCTTTCCCAATAACCAGCGCCGATGTGTCAATATTCCAAGCCTGCTGAAGAGATAATGGCACGCATTAAAGGGTCACCGCATTCCCTTGTTTACTCAGCCCCTGATATGTATGACCTTTTCCTGAAGGGTGAGAAAAGACCTTTGGGGAACGGACTGGGATGAGATGATATGAGCTTACGTTTAACTTGTCTTCCAACTCATAATAAATTGGGGTCATTATGTGAATCCAGAAAGTATGTGTTCATTGCATATTCATGAGTTACTGGGTCAATTGCAGTTTTAATGGTTTAAAAATAAAAAAGGTGCAAAGGTAAGGAGTTTCACATCAACTTTCCTTTTTCAACTTTAAAGCGATGGTCCACACATTGTTTACAATCCTGAAGATATCGATGCTGCGTGACTTTTTTTTCATAGCTGTCGTTTGCAAATACGCTCAATGATTGGCTAGCCCCCGTACAGCGAAGACCCTCTCTGATTGGTTTAGCTCCGAAGGGCTCTGGGATAGAAATGTCCGCCTTGTACATATATTCTCTGCTTCGAAGTGGTTATGCTTAGAGTTTGGAATCGGGGCTGGTGGTCCATCGCCCTGCTCTAAAGAAACTCCAAGCATAACCCAATTCGAAAGAGGGCCAAAGCATAACCACTTCGAGGCAGAGAATATGTACAAGGCGGAAGAGCCCGTCGGAGCTAAACTAATCAATAGAGGGACTTCACTGTACGCGGGCTAGCCAATCGGAGAGTGTCTTCGCAAACTACGGCTATGAAAAAAAATCACGCCTGGGTGTAACTCCTGCCATTGTCCTGACTACTGGCATTACTACTGGAGCTCATTCCCAGGTCCGACTGACCTGGTTATAATGGGTCACATGACTGACTGACTGACCAGTGATTATAATGGGTCACATGACTGACTGACCAGTGGTTATAATGGGTCACATGACTGACTGACCAGTGGTTATAATGGGTCACATGACTGACTGACCAGTGGTTATAATGAGTCACATGACTGACTGACTGACCAGTGGTTATAATGGGTCACATGACTGACTGACCAGTGGTTATAATGGGTCACATGACTGACTGACCAGTGGTTATAATGGGTCACATGACTGACTGACTGACCAGTGGTTATAATGGGTCACATGACTGACTGACCAGTGGTTATAATGGGTCACATGACTGACTGACCAGTGGTTATAATGAGTCACATGACTGACTGACCAGTGGTTATAATGAGTCACATGACTGATTGCCCTCTGGTTATAATGAGTCACATGACTGATTGCCCTCTGGTTATAATGAGTCACATGACTGACTGCCCTCTGGTTATGAGTGTTGACTGTTAGGACGGGTTACATGTCTGACTGTTAGGACGGGTCACATGTCGGAGTGTTAGGACGGGTTACATGTTGACTGTTAGGATGGGTTACATGTCTGACTGTTAGAACGGTTACATGTCTGACTGTTAGGACGGGTCACATGTTGACTGTTAGGACGGGTTACATGTTGACTATTAGGACGGGTCACATGTTGACTGTTAGGACGGGTCACATGTTGACTGTTAGGACGGTCACATGTTGACTGTTAGGACGGGTCACATGTTGACTGTTAGGACGGTCACATGTTGACTGTTAGGACGGGTCACATGTTGACTGTTAGGACGGGTCACATGTCGGAGTGTTAGGACGTGTTACATGTTGACTGTTAGGATGGGTTACATGTCTGACTGTTAGAACGGTTACATGTCTGACTGTTAGGACGGGTCACATGTTGACTGTTAGGACGGGTTACATGTTGACTATTAGGACGGGTCACATGTTGACTGTTAGGACGGGTCACATGTTGACTGTTAGGACGGTCACATGTTGACTGTTAGGACGGGTCACATGTTGACTGTTAGGACGGTCACATGTTGACTGTTAGGACGGGTCACATGTTGACTGTTAGGACGGGTCACATGTTGACTGTTAGGACGGGTCACATGTTGACTGTTAGGACGGGTCACATGTCGGAGTGTTAGGACGTGTTACATGTTGACTGTTAGGATGGGTTACATGTCTGACTGTTAGGACGGGTCACATGCTGACTGTTAGGACGGGTCACATGCTGACTGTTAGGACGGGTCACATGTTGACTGTTAGGACGTGTCACATGTTGACTGTTAGGACGGGTCACATGCTGACTGTTAGGACGGGTCACATGTTGACTGTTAGGACGGGTCACATGCTGACTGTTAGGACGGGTCACATGTTGACTGTTAGGACGGGTCACATGTTGACTGTTAGGACGTGTTACATGTTGACTGTTAGGACGGGGGTTACATGTTGACTGTTAGGACGGGTTACATGTTGACTGTTAGGACGGGTTACATGCTGACTGTTAGGACGGGTTACATGTTGACTGTTAGGACGGGTTACATGTTGACTGTTAGGACGTGTTACATGTCTGACTGTTAGGATGTGTTACATGTCTGACTGTTAGGACGGGTCACATGTCTGACTGTTAGGACGTGTTACATGTCTGACTGTTAGGACGGGTCACATGTCTGACTGTTAGGACGTGTTACATGTCTGACTGTTAGGACGGGTTACATGTTGACTGTTAGGACGGGTTACATGTTGACTGTTAGGACGGTTTACATGTTGACTGTTAGGACGGGTTACATGTCTGACTGTTAGGACGTGTTACATGTTGACTGTTAGGACGGTTTACATGTTGACTGTTAGGACGGGTTACATGTTGACTGTTAGGACGGGTTACATGTTGACTGTTAGGACTGGTTACATGTTGACTGTTAGGACGGTTTACATGTTGACTGTTAGGACGGGTTACATGTCTGACTGTTAGGACGGTTTACATGTTGACTGTTAGGACGGGTTACATGTTGACTGACGGGTTACATGTTGACTGTTAGGACGGGTTACATGTTGACTGTTAGGACGGGTTACATGCTGACTGTTAGGACGGGTTACATGTTGACTGTTAGGACGGGTTACATGTTGACTGTTAGGACGTGTTACATGTCTGACTGTTAGGATGTGTTACATGTCTGACTGTTAGGACGGGTCACATGTCTGACTGTTAGGACGTGTTACATGTCTGACTGTTAGGACGGGTCACATGTCTGACTGTTAGGACGTGTTACATGTCTGACTGTTAGGACGGGTTACATGTTGACTGTTAGGATGGGTTACATGTTGACTGTTAGGACGGTTTACATGTTGACTGTTAGGACGGGTTACATGTCTGACTGTTAGGACGTGTTACATGTTGACTGTTAGGACGGTTTACATGTTGACTGTTAGGACGGGTTACATGTTGACTGTTAGGACGGGTTACATGTTGACTGTTAGGACTGGTTACATGTTGACTGTTAGGACGGTTTACATGTTGACTGTTAGGACGGGTTACATGTCTGACTGTTAGGACGGTTTACATGTTGACTGTTAGGACGGGTTACATGTTGACTGTTAGGACGGGTTACATGTTGACTGTTAGGACGGGTTACATGTTGACTGTTAGGACGGGTTACATGTTGACTTAGGACGGGTTACATGCTGACTGTTAGGACGGGTCACATGTTGACTGTTAGGACGGGTTACATGTTGACTGTTAGGACGGGTTACATGTTGACTGTTAGGACGGGTTACATGTTGACTGTTAGGACGTGTTACATGTCTGACTGTTAGGACGGTTTACATGTTGACTGTTAGGACGTGTTACATGTCTGACTGTTAGGACGGGTTACATGTTGACTGTTAGGACGGGTTACATGTTGACTGTTAGGACGGTTTACATGTTGACTGTTAGGACGTGTTACATGTCTGACTGTTAGGACGGTTTACATGTTGACTGTTAGGACGTGTTACATGTTGACTGTTAGGACGGGTCACATGTTGACTGTTAGGACGGGTTACATGTTGACTTAGGACGGGTCACATGTTGACTGTTAGGACGGGTTACATGTTGACTTAGGACGGGTTACATGTTGACTGTTAGGACGGGTCACATGTTGACTGTTAGGACGGGTTACATGTTGACTGTTAGGACGGGTTACATGTTGACTGTTAGGACGTGTTACATGTCTGACTGTTAGGACGGGTTACATGTTGACTGTTAGGACGGGTTACATGTCTGACTGTTAGGACGGGTTACATGTTGACTGTTAGGACGGGTTACATGTCTGACTGGTAGGACGGGTTACATGTTGACTGTTAGGACGGGTTACATGTCTGACTGTTAGGACGGGTCACATGTTGACTGTTAGGACAGGTTACATGTTGACTGTTAGGACGGGTCACATGTCTGACTGTTAGGACGGGTTACATGTTGACTGTTAGGACGGGTCACATGTTGACTGTTAGGACGTGTTACATGTTGACTGTTAGGACGTGTTACATGTTGACTGTTAGGACGGGTTACATGTTGACTGTTAGGACGGGTTACATGTTGACTGTTAGGACGGGTTACATGTCTGACTGTTAGGACGGGTTACATGTTGACTGTTAGGACGGGTTACATGTCTGACTGTTACGACGGGTTACATGTTGACTGTTAGGACGGTTTACATGTTGACTGTTAGGACGGGTTACATGTTGACTGTTAGGACGGTTTACATGTTGACTGTTAGGACGGGTTACATGTTGACTGTTAGGACGGGTTACATGTTGACTGTTAGGACGGGTTACATGTCTGACTGTTAGGACGGGTCACATGCTGACTGTTAGGACGGGTTACATGTTGACTGTTAGGACGGGTCACATGTTAACTGTTAGGACGGGTCACATGTTGACTTAGGACGCGTTACATGTTGACTGTTAGGACGGGTTACATGTTGACTGTTGGGACGAGCTACATGTTGACTGTTGGGACGAGCTACATGTTGACTGTTGGGACGGGTCACATGCTGACTGTTAGGATGGGTTACATGTTGACTGTTAGGACGGGTCACATGTTGACTGTTAGGACGGGTCACATGTTGACTTAGGACGCGTTACATGTTGACTGTTAGGACGGGTTACATGTTGACTGTTAGGACGGGTTACATGTCTGAGTGTTAGGACGGGTCACATGTCTGACTGTTAGGACGGGTTACATGTCTGACTGTTAGGACGTGTCACATGTTGACTGTTAGGACGGGTCACATGTCTGACTGTTAGGACGGGTCACATGTTGACTGTTAGGACGGGTTACATGTTGACTGTTAGGACGTGTTACATGTTGACTGTTAGGACGGGCTACATGTTGACTGTTAGGACGGGTTACATGTTGACTGTTAGGACGGGTTACATGTTGACTGTTAGGACGGGTTACATGTTGACTGTTAGGACGGTTTACATGTTGACTGTTAGGACGGGTTACATGTTGACTGTTAGGACGGGTTACATGTTGACTGTTAGGACGGGTTACATGTCTGACTGTTAGGACGGGTCACATGCTGACTGTTAGGACGGGTTACATGTTGACTGTTAGGACGGGTCACATGTTAACTGTTAGGACGGGTCACATGTTGACTTAGGACGCGTTACATGTTGACTGTTAGGACGGGTTACATGTTGACTGTTGGGACGAGCTACATGTTGACTGTTGGGACGAGCTACATGTTGACTGTTGGGACGGGTCACATGCTGACTGTTAGGATGGGTTACATGTTGACTGTTAGGACGGGTCACATGTTGACTGTTAGGACGGGTCACATGTTGACTTAGGACGCGTTACATGTTGACTGTTAGGACGGGTTACATGTTGACTGTTAGGACGGGTTACATGTCTGAGTGTTAGGACGGGTCACATGTCTGACTGTTAGGACGGGTTACATGTCTGACTGTTAGGACGTGTCACATGTTGACTGTTAGGACGGGTCACATGTCTGACTGTTAGGACGGGTCACATGTTGACTGTTAGGACGGGTTACATGTTGACTGTTAGGACGTGTTACATGTTGACTGTTAGGACGGGCTACATGTTGACTGTTAGGACGGGTTACATGTTGACTGTTAGGACGGGTTACATGTTGACTGTTAGGACGTGTTACATGTTGACTTTTAGGACGGGTCACATGTCTGACTGTTAGGACGGGTCACATGTTGACTGTTAGGACGGGCTACATATTGACTGTTAGGACGGGCTACATATTGACTGTTAGGACGGGCTACATGTCTGACTGTTAGGACGTGTTACATGTTGACTGTTAGGACGTGTTACATGTTGACTGTTAGGACGGGTCACATGTCTGACTGTTAGGATGGTTTACATGTTGACTGTTAGGACGGGTTACATGTTGACTGTTAGGACAGGTCACATGTTGACTGTTAGGACGTGTTACATGTTGACTGTTAGGACGGGTCACATGTTGGTCTGACTGTTAGGACAGGCTACATGTTGACTGTTAGGACGGGTTACATGTTGACTGTTAGGACGGGTTACATGTTGACTGTTAGGACGGGTCACATGTTGACTGTTAGGACAGTTATATGTCTGACTGTTAGGACGGGTCACATGACTGTTAGGACAGTTATATGTCTGACTGTTAGGACGGGTCACCTGCAGAGGAATAATTTCCCCACATGGACAATAAAGTACGGCTTCACTTCACCGATTTGTCACCAACAGCTGGCAATTATTTCAGTTCTTAACACATTGGTTGCCAGCCGATTTATCGCTTCGATGCCACCACATTAATGAATGGGAGGACGAGCACATTTGCGAACGCATAAACTATATCTTAAATTATGGCTATGTGTCTAATACACCCGTCGCTTATCAATGACTTGCTTGCTGTCAACATGTACGAAACGGATTGTTTTTTCATCAGTACATTTCCGTTTTATACCGTTTTGAATAAGAGTATAGTTTCGGTGAAAAACAACTCTGATTAACCAAAAACTGGTAATGTAGATTCCTTACCTCAGATCAGATATTCTGCAAAAAGATGAATCCAATTCCTGATAGCCATTCCAAATATTGATCGCGTTTATTGATCCAACGTTATAGTCCGAAACGCATGATCCAAGCTGCTTCAGCCTCGCCAGTGTATCTGGTAACATGACACTGCTTGCCAGAGGTGGGGAAACCCTGGGGCGGAGTTGTTCTCTGATGCACTTTTTCACTCAATCCAATCCAATCCAATGATGTGCATTACCATCCGGGAGACGATAGGGGGCGGTATTTGCCCTTTTCGAGCTCAGAGCCATTCCCAATGATAATGTCAGGCTGGACGGAGGGAAAATTAATGGATATCGCTAATAAAAGAAATAATGATTAAATAACGAGAAATCTCGTTATTGGCAACCAACGCATGGCGGCCAACAACGAGATCTCTCGTTGGCAACCAATGTGTTAAGAAAAGCACATAAGCTTGTTTTACTTAAAGTGATGCTGGAAGAAGAGGGTATTGTAATTTCTTAGCAATGCTAGCAGCCGTCAGTGAGGGTTCACAAGGCATGTCTGAAAACTCCCATGACGTCAATATGTTGAGTTAATTTGCCCCTCAACAAATATATTGTAGCGTCTTCGCTATTAACGACTCACCAACTCGGTTGCTGTTTCTGACTTATCTGTTTATTCTACTCTCGGGTATAATGGGTCCCCGGTACAAAGACGGGGTGCATCACCTCTGCTTGCATTCCCGTACACCAAGAGAGCGCACTCGGGTGTACCAACCTCAACCCTTGCCGCCTCCCCTCTACCAACCCCGGGCGCGCGTGACCAATAGCGTCACCTGCCAGCCCCAGGTTGCTAGAGCGCAGCAGAGTGACAGCTCGGCTGACCAATCGCCTCAATCCCAGGGACGTTACAATAATGTTTAACCTAACATTTACATGTAGCTGTATTGTCCATCTTACTCGGGGGGCCAACGGTGCGGAACTTGCTCAACAATCCCCTGCATGAAGCAACGTCCTAATTAATGACCTCATCTGTAGAACAGGGAATGACATCATCACCTCCAGACGACACCGACTGCAGTTGCTAAACAACATTAATTCCTCCGGTGTGGTCCCCCCCCCCAGACAGAAAGGTTTGACGATTGTTTCTTTTTCCCTTGAGATCACTCTAGTCTCCACCCCCTGCTGTGTGCTGGGCTCCTGGGGGGCAGCTGGGGAGGTTCCTGCTGTGTCTCACGCTCACTCTGTGGGACAGAAGGGCCCCAGACTCCAGGCTCTGTTTGTGTTTCCACCCTGGGAATGCTGATCAGCAACAGGTTGCTCCCCCCCCGGACGTGCAAGTGTCTGCGAGGGGGGAGCGTGTGCGCGTGTGTACCCATAAATGTAAAACATTTTATTTATATCAGTGTACCCATACTGGTGGGTTTAATAAGCCCCACACGTCAGTCATGGCTCCCTCGACTGTGATCAGCGCGTGTTAACGTGAGACGGTCACCGCCGTTACAGCCAGACGTGTTTATCCTTGGAGGTGAGGGGACACCCGGGTCTGTTGCATGGCCGTCTCGCTCGTGTGCGACAGTGATGGACAGACCTTTGATGTCTTTGATGCTCGTTCCCGCCCTCTTCATTTGATATTATTGCGTGTCGATGTTATATTTAACGAAGTGCCTTCAGCTGCGCCCAAGTACCAGGCCCACTGTTTATGTGTAGAGAGAGAGAGAGAGAGCACGATTGATGTGTTTATTAATGTGGAAAACACTTTTGGGAGTCTTTAAAGGCAGGGTATGCGGTCGTGGGTAAATATATACGTATCATTAAAGGGTAAGTTCAACATCGTTGACCCCTACTCGCCAATGAGCCACTCAACTAATGCAAAGTGGATGGGGCCACACTCCAGGCTGCACGAGTCCTACGTGGGGTGCGCTGTGGAGGAGCTGCAGGTCTCCAGTGTGAGCAGCAGCGTGGATCGTGCAGAGAAGGATCTCTGCCGATCAACAACGTCATTAGTTTAATGAGTAAATAGGGGTAGGGTTCCAAAATGTTAAAGGGGCACTTCACCAAAAAAAACTGCTGATTTATTTTGCACATAATCTCACACACATCCAAAAACTACACATTAATTTAGTCTGACAGTTATTGAGAGTAAATGAGTTTGAATATGGCCAGACTGATATTGTTTAAATGGAAGGACCCAAATCCACCTACATACGGTCACTGGATCATGAGGGAAGTCATGTATCATATTAAACTGGAAAAGATCAGATTTACTGTCGGAGGATGTACGAACAAATACTATATGGCAAACTTTCTTAACCTTTTTTGAAGACATGGAAGCTGACAGTGTGACAATGTAACCAGCTTTTTTTTATCACTTCATTGTTTTTTTATTTGCAATATGTATCTTCTATCTCCTAATGTCTGGCTATTTAAAATGTATATGTCTGGTATTGGGGTGGGGGGGGGGGGGGTGAGGAGGGAGGGCTTTGAATGAATTTATTTTATTTTATTTTCTTTCTTTCTTTCTTTCTTTCTTTCTTTCTTTCTTTCTTTCTTTCTTTCTTTCTTTCTTTCTTTCTTTCTTTCTTTCTTTCTTTCTTTCTTTCTTTCTTTCTTTCTTTCTTTCTTTCTTTCTTTCTTTCTTTCTTTCTTTCTTTCTTTCTTTCTTTCTTTCTTTCTTTCTTTCTTTCTTTCTTTCTTTCTTTCTTTCTTTCTGTAAAAAAAAATAAAGATGTACCTATGTTTGTCAAATGAAAACTTGAAATAAAAAAACCTTGATCAAAAAAAGAACATGGCCAGTGATGTCGTCTGGGACATTAAATTACAGCTCAATAAAGGTAGCAGTCCCTATAAGGCAAGGTATTGCTATTTCTTCATCCCATCATTTCATGGAGCTGTGATTAACACAAGGATTCAATGTCCCCGATGACATCACTGGTGGCCACATTCAAACTCATCGACTCTCAATAACTAATTGAATGTGTGCAACGCTGTTGAGAGCTTTTAGATGTGTTTGCGATTATGTGCAAAATAAATCTGCATTGTTTTTCTTTCAAGTGCCTCTTGAAGGGTGGGTATGTATTTATATGAAAGAGTTTTGTTTATGTTTTTAATAAACACTTAACACCATGGTAACTTTTATTTGATCCAGCACCATCTCTGGAGCCATAGTGAGTGGGTGGCTGTACCAGTGTGTCTGCCGCTCCACCCTCCTGCCCCCCGGTGTGTCCGTGCCGCTCCACCCTCCTGCCCCTCAGTGTGTCCGTGCCGCTCCACGCTCCTGCCCCCCAGTGTGTCCGTGCCGCTCCCCCCTCCTGCCCCCCAGTGTGTCCGTGCTGCTGCCCCCCAGTGTGTCAGTGCTGCTCCTGCCCCTCAGTGTGTCCGTGCTGCTCCACCCTCCTGCCCCCCAGTGTGTCCGTGCCGCTGCCCCCCAGTGTGTCCGTGCCGCTCCCCCCTCCTGCCCCCCAGTGTGTCCGTGCCGCTCCCCCCTCCTGCCCCCCAGTGTGTCCGTGCTCCTGCCCCCCAGTGTGTCCGTGCCGCTCCACCCTCCTGCCCCCCAGTGTGTCCGTGCCGCTCCCCCCTCCTGCCCCCCAGTGTGTCAGTGCTGCTCCTGCCCCCCAGTGTGTCCGTGCCGCTCCACCCTCCTGCCCCCCAGTGTGTCCGTGCCGCTCCCCCCTCCTGCCCCCCAGTGTGTCAGTGCTGCTCCTGCCCCCCAGTGTGTCCGTGCCGCTCCCCCCTCCTGCCCCCCAGTGTGTCAGTGCTGCTCCTGCCCCCCAGTGTGTCCGTGCTGCTCCACCCTCCTGCCCCCCAGTGTGTCCGTGCTGCTCCACCCTCCTGCCCCCCAGTGTGTCCGTGCTGCTCCACCCTCCTGCCCCCCAGGCTGTCCGTGCTGCTCCACCCTCCTGCCCCCCAGTGTGTCCATGCCGCTCCACCCTCCTGCCCCCCAGGCTGTCCGTGCTGCTCCCCCCTCCTGCCCCCAGTGTGTCCGTGCTGCTCCACCCTCCTGCCCCCCAGTGTGTCCGTGCTGCTCCACCCTCCTGCCCCCCAGGCTGTCCGTGCCGCTCCACCCTCCTGCCCCCCAGGCTGTCCGTGCCGCTCCACCCTTCTGCCCCCCAGTGTGTCCGTGCCGCTCCACCCTCCTGCCCCCCAGTGTGTCCGTGCCGCTCCACCCTCCTGCCCCCCCCCCCCCCCCCCCCCAGGGTGTCTCTACCAGCTGCGTCTCACAGGAGGTCTTCTCTCTGTGGGACGAACACCAGGCCGTCTCCTGCTCCAGCTTTATTTACTAACCACAGCCTCGCTCTCTGCTGTCGGAGGGGCTTTCTCAGAACTGAGTTGCGTCATGTTCCTTGGAGGGGAAATCCGCCCAAAGTGACTTGGATACGGCTGTTATTCAGAGCGCTGGCCGTTTGCCTCAAACGTTTCTATGATACGGCTGTTATTCAGAGCGCTGGCCGTTCGCCTAAAACGTTTCCATGATTGATTCCTCCCCCCTGCTGGTTCCTGATGCTTGGTTGTGATAGGTCATTTTCTGTTTAGGTGCAAAACATTGTCACATAGAGGCTCGATTGAACTGGTCTCAGGGGGCAGAGTGTCTAACCATGAGTCACGAGACATTTATTACCAATAAATGGCTTTGATAAATGGTAAATAGACTGCATTTATATAGCGCTTTTAGGCTAAGTGCTTTGTTCAATTTGTTCCTCACATTCACCCATTCACTCACACACCGACGGCGGAGGCGACCGTGCAAGGTGCCGACCTGCTCATCGGGAGCAGTTAGGGGTTAAGTGTCTTGCTCAAGGACACTTCGACACACTGCCGGGGGGAGCGGGAATCGAACAGGGAACCTTCCAATTACCAGATAACCGATCTACCTCCTGAGCCACTGTCGCCCTCTTTGTGGTGACTGGTGAGTTGGTGCCTTTGCCGCTCACAGAGGTGTTTCATAATCTAATAACTAGATGTTTGATATACGGACAAGGCTGTCCATGAAATGATCTTCAAACCATATCAGGAAATGTCACAGGATAAAATTGTCCTTGATGTCGTAAAACTCACAACTCGTATGGCGGGGAAGATTAAAGTAAAGACATTAAAGGTAGAATCTGTAATGTTGTTAAACAGCAACCTCTATGCAAAAGAGCCCCACTTGGTATTAAAGCTTTGTTTACAGTTTTTAGTTTTGTCTGATGTGTTTTGAGTTGAGTCGGGACAGGCGAAGGGGTTGCTACTGTACCGCTGACCACACCTCTGGCTCTGTCCAGAGAAGTCCGGAGAAATGCACAGTATAATAAGTTACAGTAATACCCACACGTCAGACCAAAACAAGTGCAATACCAAGCCGAGGTCTTTCGCCGAGGGAGCGATTTGACGGCATTACAAATTCTACTTTTTTTTTATTTATTTGTAGCATTTTCACAGCTTTTTCTGGTCAGACATGACCGGCAGAGAGAGGAAGGTCGGGAGAAGATATGGGGGGAAAGACATGCGGCAAATGTACGTCGGGTTCAGGAGACGAACCCGGGTCGACCGTGTAGGTCTGCAGTGCAGTTACGTGGTGCGCCACCCTGGCGCCCCACAAATTCTACTGTTTAAAGTACATTTTCAGCGGAATACCCCAAAACCAATCTGGATTCTTCATGTTCTTGTTGTTTATGGGATATTCGAATGTTTACTTTCCAGAGTACTCCACAATTTGTGAGCTTATGTAATGAACCAGTATATTTACTTTCCAGAGTACTCCGCGATTTGTGAGCTTATCTCATGAACCAGTATATTTACTGTCCAGAGTACTCCACAATTTGTGAGCTTATCTCATGAACCGGTCGCATTTATCTGAAAACGGATAAGGGGGCATTTGTGAGTTAATTTCACTAAGAATTCCTGACGTGTTTTCAAGCTCACAAATTATTTTCTCCAACTGGAATTCGACAATCGCCTAATTTAACCGGGAACCACGAATTTGTCCCACTTTTAACACCAACGTCTGTGTGTGTGTGTGTGTGTGTGTGTGTGGGGGGGGGGGGGGGGTATAGCTTAGAAAGAGACTTATTGTTCAAGATCCTTTCCCTCATAACCCTAAAACCTTCTTCCTAAATGGGTATTTTGTCTGGAGTTTTCAGCTCGGTCGTGTGCGTGCGTGTGCGTGTGCGTGTGTGTGTGTGTGTGTGGAGTTGGGGTGTGGGGGCAATCCCATCTAAGTTTTAAAAACAGGGCCATCATTGTTTCCATTCCAGAGGAAGTGAGGGAGAGATGGAGGAGAGGATGATGTTACTGTCCCATTTATGTTCTCTCAAACATGGCTTTCATCGCAGCTATACCACACACACACACACACACACACACACACACACACACACACACACACACCCCAAGAAGATGAAGAGGAGGGTAAAGATATAGATAGATGAAGGATGAGACATGGAGACGCGCGCCCCTCCGGTGTATGGCGCCCTCCGAGGCATGACAACTAGCACCACGTGAGCGTATACACAGGATATTCCTTTCCCCCCTGGTTCACTCTGAAGATCCTACGAGGAAACAGAATGTCGGGCGTCTTCATCGAAGCGGCGCTTCCCCTCGAGACACTCGCAGTACTGAGACGGAGATGTTGATGTGAGTGAGTGTTATGTTCTCTGCTCTAGTGCTGTGATACGCAGTCTGAGCACGGGTGGTGGTGGCCAGGTGGGGGGGGGGGGGGGTGTTAGTTGGAGAGAGCCACTATCTAATCACCCCCCACCCACACCCACCCACCCACTCGTGAGAGCAACACACACAGGGAGAGAGAGAGAGAGGGAGGGAGAGAGGCTGACTCGAAGCCAAGGAGCAGGGGAAGGGCCTGACGTCAGCAGGCCTCAAACAGCTGCCCCCTTCTCCCCTGTGGAGAGAGAGAGGAGCTTGATGGAATGAGAAACAGGGAAGAGTGGAGGATCTGTGAGTGGTGAGAGAGAGGGAGAGAGAGAGAGAGAGGGAGAGAAGAGAAGAGCGGACGAGAGAGGCTGAATGAGGGATTGGAAAGTGGCACCGAGGGAGGGAGGGGAAGGAGAGCGGCGTACCGTGCGCTCGCACACTTTCAGAGGGAGACGGAGCGAGGGAGAGGGAAGGGTGTAAGACTGTAAGTGGATAAGGGGGTCGAGGGAAGAGGGAGACACACTCGGGAGAGGAGAGAGGGCTTGTAAGAGGAGAGGGTGTCGGGGTCTCCGAGCCGGGCGTGCTGAGACACTTTGGACAGGCTGGCCAGGGAGAGAGAGAGAGAGAGAGAGAGAGAGAGAGAGAGAGAGAGGGGGGTGTGCGCGTGTGTGTGAGAGAACATGCCTGAAGGGTGTCCGGGTGTTACTCTGAACTTGCCCACGGGAACATAAGGAGGTCCGTGCTGCCATGTGGAGCTGAGGAGCAGGAAAACAGGAGCAGGCAGCGAGTGGCGAGGAGACGTCGCAAGAGAGAAGCGGGTCCTTGGGGGAAGAGGACGGACCGCCGGGCGGATCGGAGGAGAAGAAGAGGGACGACGGCCAGGTGGAGAAGAGGGAAGTGAAGACGGTGAAGACAGAGGAGACTGTATGTTGGAAGTATGGGGTGCGTTCAAAGCAGCGACCTCCGCAGGGTTAAGAAGCGAGCCCCGGCTCCGGACCCAGCGGGGAGCCCCAAGAAGACGGACCCCGAGGTGCCTCTTGAGATCCTGCAGCTCACCCAAGTAAGTTGTTGTTGTTGTCATTATGCGCTGGTGCGGAGGGTGAGTGAGTGTGTGTGTGTGTGTGTGTGTGTGTGTGTGTGTGTGTGTGTGTGTGTGTGTGTGTGTGTGTGTGTGTGTGTGTGTGTGTGTGTGTGTGTGTGTGTGTGTGTGTGTGTGTGTGTGTGTGTGTGTGTGTGTGTGTGTGTTGGAGGTTGTGGCAGGCAGCCGAGTCGAGTCCCAGTTATCCATTAAGGCGTTACCGGGGACGGTATGAATTGCTTGGCTGTGCCAAATGCGTTAACTTATCTCTATGGCTGTATAATGAACGATCGTATATAAATAAAAAAAAAAGACAGCGGAAATCTATTGGACGTGAGCCTCCTATGATGTCAGTCTTGATGCATCTTAAAGGAACACGCCAACTTTTATGTGAACTGCGCTGGCCATCTTCTCCAGAGTCGGACAAGAAGATAGATGCCAATTTCCTCTCTGTGCGTTCAGTATCAAGTTGCCCCGGCTGCAAGTTAGCCTAGCTTAGCACAAATTAATGGAAGCGGATACGGACACTAGCCTAGCTGTTGGCCAAAAGCACCTCTCCCGGAGTTTCGAGCTAGGCTAGTTGATCCGTGTCCGCTTCCATTCATTCGTGCTAAGCTAGGCTAGCTTGCAGCCGGATAGCTTTCTACTGAACTCACAGAGAGGGAATTGGCATCTATCTTCTTCTTCTTGTCCAACTGTGGAGAAGACGGTCAGCGCAGTTCACAAGTTGTCGTGTTCGGGAGACTGTCTGCGATGAAGGTGTGACCTAAACCACCCTGTGACGTGGCGAGGAAAGCCCACTTAAATATTATTATTATTCCGACATCAGCTACAGGCCGTTGCAGGTGTCAAGCGGAGGCAGTCCAGTCCCTCTTGGCTCTGTGTTTCTGTTGACGCAAGCTCCAGGAAGAAGAGAGGCGTCTCGCGTTCGGCTGCAGGTATTCAGGCACGCGTGGCATTCGTTTTAGCGCCATGCAGACGGACGCCCTTTGTTTACATTTTTTTGTTTTTGGTCTGATATGCGGGTTGGATTCCAGTGGGGGATAAGGGAGGGGTTGCTGTTGTCGACCAGCCCTCAGGTTCTGGCAGGAGAGGTCTGGTGAAACACTATAATGGGTTATTATCATGTTATATAGCGATATACTTATTACACTGTGAGTTTCTCCAGACCTCTCTAACCTGAGGTCTGGCCAACGATTGGGCGATCACTTCTCCATCCCAACTCTTCTCCAACCCACACATCAGACCAAAACAAAGAATGTAAACAAAGTGCAACACCAAGAGGAGCACTTTTGCCTAGAGGTCACTTGTTTGATGGCCTTACAGATTCTACCTTTGAAGAAAGCGTCACGGTGCTGCTCTGCAGATCACATTTGTTTCCCATTTGAAGGACTAATTTCTTTGTCTCCCAAATATACATCACAAGTCTTGGATCTATCATACAGTCGTCTACAAGCAACGACAACATCTGCCAAGAAAGACTTTTCTTTTCCAGAAAAACACGAGCGAGAGAGGCGAGAGAGAGAGAGAGAGAGAGAGAGAGAGAGAGAGAGAGAGAGAAGAGAGAGAGAGAGAGAGAGAGAGAGAGAGAGAGAGAGAGAGAGAGAGAGAGAGAGAGAGAGAGAGAGAGAGAGAGAGAGAGGCTAGGTGGTGTAGTGGGCAAGGCACTCGCCACCAGTGTGGAGACGCTAGGATTCGCGTGTTCGAGCCCAGCGCTCCACATTGTTTTCAGTTTAGCTGGTCGTCCGCAGTAATACACATTGGCCGTATTAGGGGTGGGAAACTGAAGGGTGGGGATCGGGCGTTGTGGACAAGCGACTCCTACAGGTCGGTTGGTGCGCCTGCGCAGTAGAATCAGGAAGTGTCGGGGGCAGCGTGAGCCTCCCACGCGTTACTCCTCGACACTGAGAGATCGAGCTGCGCAGGCGAAAAGATGCGACTGCTGTTACCTCAAGTACCGGAGGGGACTTGTGCCATATATGACTTAGTCCACATTGCAGCCGGCTTGTGGGAGGCAAGAAACAGCGTTCGTGACAGGGGAGGGTTGAAATTGGATGATACGAAATTGGGATGGGAGAAAATATAGAAAAATGGGAGAAAAAGTGGATCAAAAAAAAAGAGAGAGAGAGAGAGAGAGAGAGAGAGAGAGAGAGAGAGAGAGAGAGAGAGAGAGAGAGAGAGAGAGAGAGAGAGAGAGAGAGAGAGAGAGAGAGAGAGAGAAGGATGACAGACGAGCAGCCTGATGGGTGTTAATCGTGTCCCCGGGGGTCAGGGGGTCAAGAGGAAGCGGTGTGAGTTACTGTCCGGCCGCGTCCTGTCGTCTGCGTGTCTGTGTCCCCCGGCTGCATTTAGGGAAGAGTTCCGCACGGATTTAGGAGCGAGGATTTAAGGGGCTATGAGGCGCAGCGGCGAACGCTACAACCGTTCCAGTTGCTGTTTACAGGCAGCGTCTAAAAAGAAATGTGCTCAGTGTGACGCTTCTGCACTGAGGCTCCGGGCCAGAATGTGTCCTTGGTGGCGTATATATATAGTAGCTTGTGTAGTAGAGGAGCCAGTGGACGTGGCACAGTGTCAGCACAGACCTGGGATAAACTCATTCATTCAAACTAGGGATGCTCGATATTGGCTTTTTTACCGATACCGATATTCCGATATTGTCCAACTCTTAATTTCCGATACCGATATCAACCGATACCGATATATGCAGGGTTTCCCCCCCCCCCCCCCCCAAAAAAACTGAATAATTTCAGGTAACTAATAATTTCACTGGATATATATATAACAAATATTGTTATTGTTTTTTTCTTTTTTTTTAAACCGATACCGATATTTTCCGATATCACATTTTACTGCCGATA
>NC_140170.1:167981445-167998945 GCF_963971535.1 Notolepis coatsorum | reverse complement strand
CATGTTTGTGTTTATGTGGGCACTTTTGTGTTTATGTGTGCACGTTTGTGTTTATGTGTGCACGTCTGTGTTTATGTGTGCACGTTTGTGTTTATGTGTGCATGTCTGTGTTTATGTGTGCAAGTTTGTGTTTATGTGTGCATGTTTGTTTTTATGTGTGCACGTTTGTGTTTATGTGTGCATGTTTGTGTTTATGTGTGCACGTTTGTGTTTATGTGTGCATGTTTGTTTTTATGTGTGCATGTTTGTGTTTATGTGTGCACGTTTATGTTTATGTGTGCATGTTTGTGTTTATGTGTGCACGTTTGTGTTTATGTGTGCATGTCTGTGTTTATGTGTGCACGTTTGTGTTTATGTGTGCATGTTTTTCTGTATGTGTGCATGTCTGTGTTTATGTGTGCATGTTTGTGTTTATGTGTGCATGTTTTTCTGTATGTGTGCATACCATTTCAGAATGTGCATTCATATTTTCAAAATACTGAACAATAAAACAAATGTTAGCTTCGTTTTTTTCTTCTTTTTGGAAACCTTGGAATTCCGCTGTTGCTGCTCTTTTCTTTCCCACAGTAAAAGCAGCCTGTGCAACCAGAGAGTCTTAAAGACATCCTATAATATGCATGAGGTCAGGCTGACCTTTCTCTGGGTCTCGGCGTTACAAGTGGAAGTGTTCTGGGCTCCGGAGGGGCCAGGCATGTCTGCGGAGTGACATCGACTTTGGCTGCGGCGAGCCGGGCAGGGCGGGGCGGCCCTGAGACCTTCACATCCAGCTGCTGGCTGAACGTTCACAGCCCGTTTCTGGTTCTACACGATGCACTCAGTCACGTGCTCCTCTCGCTCCTGTCCGTGTCTATCTTCCGTCCTTCCTTTCCTTATTCTTCTTATTCTCGAAGTCAACTTCCTGTCTGTTGTTGCTAGGCAACTGCAGCGTGGGGGGAAACTGCCCCGCCTGGTACATTGTGTACGGTTCATTTAGTGCAGAAACGGATCGTTAAAGCGTCAAATTAAAGACTATCAAGCGGAATTTTCTTCAGTCCTTCACAATGCCAAAGAGCTGCTGTGTTACGCGTTGTACTAATGACAAAAACAGAAATCCAAATCGCAAGTTTTATACCATCACGGAGGAAAAAGTGGCTGGTGGCTAACGTTCGGCTAACTCGCTCTGTGTTGTGGTCGTGGTAGCTACATGCTAAGCTAACGTTAATTACATAATATCGAACCGATAGGAGCTTATTTTATCTAATCTTACGTGGATGTTTGATCGGGTAGTGACACACGTGGTACCACCACGTAAGATTAGATAAAATAAGCTGGTTTGGGAATAGCACCGCACAAGACCGTAGCAGACTACAAAGAGTGACACGTTCAGCCGAACGCACAATTGGAGGGGGGCTTCCCACCCTCCAGAACATTTACAACAAGCGGTGCAGGGGGAAGGCTAAGAGAATCATCAAGGACTCCAGCCACCCGAACAACTGCCTCTTTGAACTGCTGTGGTCAGGCAAGCGATACCGGAGTCTTAAAGGAAAACTCCAACATTTTGGGAAATTAGCTTATTTAACATCTTCCCTGGAGTTAGACAAGAAGATACATACCTTTTTTGTCTCTCTGCGTGCATTTAGCTTTGGGAACAGTCGCTCCGTTAGCGTAGCTTAGCTTCATCACTGGAAGTGGGGGAGATCCGGAGCTTCATCACTGGAAGTGGGGGAGATCCGGAGCCTGACGTTCCCTTACACTGTATACAGTCACGAAATACACTCCAAAACGTTCATGTAAACATGTTGTGACCTGTGTATTCACCACGTGGAGAAATAAAAAATAATTGAATTAGACAATTACGTTTTATAAACAAATATACTCTGAACTATTTTTTGCCTAACGACTCCTCTCTGAGCGCAGTCAGTGATTTCAACGTGTCATCGTGATTGTTGACATTCTCATTCATTCAAAGGATCCGAACCGATTGAAGATACCATGACTTAAAATCCTCTTACCTTGACGATTAAAAGCCTCCCCAATTTAGAAAACAGTAATCCAATGGCTGGTATTGATAATATACTACTAACTACTGGACGCTCTGAGCTAACCGGAGTTAACACAGAACAGGATGGTAAAGCATATATAATGACTTCCTTTCTGGGGTTTTCAAAATAAAAGTGCGACGTTTATAGCAGCGGAAAACGTTTATTTTGTACATTATCGAACGTTAACATGAACCTAAACTAACGTTACAACTAACCTAAAGTTAGTTTAGGTTTGTGTTAACGTTAGATAATGTACAAAATAAACGTTTTCCGCTGCTATAAACGTCGCACTTTTATTTTGAAAACCCCAGAAAGGAAGTCATTATATATGCTTTACCATCCTGTTCTGTGTTAGCTCCGGTTAGCTCAGAGCGTCCAGTAGTTAGTAGTATATTATTAATACTAGCCATTGGATTACTGTTTTCTAAATTGGGGAGGCTTTTAATCGTCAAGGTAAGAGGATTTTAAGTCATGGTATCCATAAACTTCAATCGGTTCGGATCCTTTGAATGAATGAGAATGTCAACAATCACGACGACACGTTGAAATCACTGACTGCGCTCAGAGAGGAGTCGTTAGGCAAAAAATAGTTCAGAGTATATTTGCTTATAAAACGTAATTGTCGAATTCAATTATTTTTTATTTCTCCACGTGGTGAATACACAGGTCACAACATGTTTACATGAACGTTTTGGAGTTGTATTTGAAGTGTATTTCATGACTGTATACAGTGTAAGGGAACGTCAGGCTCCGGACCTCCCCCACTTCCAGTGATGAAGCTCCGGATCTCCCCCACTTCCAGTGATGAAGCTAAGCTACGCTAACGGAGCGACTGTTCCCAAAGCTAAATGCATGCACAGAGACAAAAAAGGTATGTATCTTCTTGTCTAACTCCAGGGAAGATGTTAAATAAGCTAATTTCCCCAAATGTTGGAGTTTTCCTTTAAGGCGAGCACAGAAAGACTCAGAAGAAGCTTCTATCCCCAGGCCATCAGGCTGCTCAACGAACAATAAACACTATGCAACAACCATCAAATGCACACAGCACACACACCCACTTAAACAAACAACACACTGCAGCACCCACTCTCCACACTTTAGATCACCTAAACACACTTTACACTTTATATTTATTGGTAAAGGATTTGCACTACAACTCGTACACCTTACTGTAAATTGTACCTAAATTGTACCTCATCCCATTTCTGCTCTGCACTATATAGTATTGTATATTAGTACATTAGTATATTGTATATTGTATGGTAACTCAGTTACTTCTATTCTGCATCGAACATTGTACATATGTCTATACTGAACACTGTGACCTCTATTTTTACTTCTATTTTACATGCTATACTATTTTATTTCATACTTATCTTGTCTAGCACAGTCTCTGGAGCGTAACAGTAAGAAGCATTTTGTATAAAAGTATTCTGTACTTAGGGCGGCTACGTGGCGTAGTGGGCAATGCGCTCGCCACGAAATGCTGGAGACGCTGGGCTCGTCAGTTCGTCATTTGTCATTTGCTTTCAGTTTAGCTGGTCGTCCGTACTAATACACATTGGCCGTATTAGGGGGTGGGAAACTGATGGGTGGGGATCGGGCGTTGTGGACAGCGACTCCTACAGGTCGGTTGGTGCGCCTGCGCAGTAGAATCAGGAAGTGTCGGGGGCAGCGTGAGCCTCCCACGCGTTACTCCTCGCCGCTGAGAGATCGAGCTGCGCAGGTGAAAAGATGCGACTGCTGTTACCTCAAGTACCGGAGGGGACTTGTGCTATGTATGACTTAGTCCACATTGCAGCCGGCTTGTGGGAGGCAAGAAACAGCGTCCGTGACAGGGGAGGGTTGAATTGGATGATACGAAATTGGGATGGGAGAAAAATATAGAAAAATGGGAGAAAAAGTGGATAAAAAAATAAAAGTATTCTGTACTTCTATATGACAACTATTAAAGAAACTTGAAACTATACCAAGATGGCGGCGGTCTCGTGACATCAGAGTGTCTTCGAGATCTTTTTTTTTTTTTACTACCTAAATGTTTATTGTGAGCGATCTGTGATGCTGAATTTCCCTTGGGATCAATAAAGTACTTCTATTCTATTTGTAAATAGCAGCGCTGCTACGGGAAATAATTTTGAAATATAAAAATGAGGGTTTAAACTACTGCCAAAGAGATACAATTCATATTTTAGAAGAGGCTTCTCTGAGCTCTGTACTGTTACTTTTCAACCAGTAGGTGCTGCCCTCGGCTTGAGTAATAATGTTGGTGACAGTGATTAGTTATCTGAATAATACTGCTGACAGTGGCGATCAGTCAGACAACATAGAACACGCAGAAATGAAAGCCTATTTCTTAGAAAGTTGATCAAATCCAAGCACTAACATATCCAAATAAAATTTCCCAAAATATCCAAATAACAAGCACAGGGACCTCGTTTTACAGCCTAACTAATTAATGGTGACACGTTCATGGGATGCATGACAGAAGACATGTGGCTGACCACGCCCCTAATTGATGTTAACCAATAGATGATTGTAATTAGGCTACAAGCCCCACGTGGTCTCAACCTCGGCTCCGCCTGCCTTGACTTTGACGCATGTCATGATAAATCCGCGGGGTGTTATTATGATGACATTAGAAAATGATAATTATATGATTTAATGATATTCGTATCTGATGCAAATAAACAGGGTCCTGAAAACACTGTTAGAGGATTATAGCGACTAGACTAAACCAAGGAGAAGAACGTGAGTGAGGTAAGAAATCATCTATTGTCAATTCTCCCCACATCTCGAAAATACCTTTAGACCTAAGACGTCACGTCACGTCACCATAAAATAACGTTTTCAGCCATTTGTTTGTTTGCATCAGTTTTCTATTTGCTGCATACATAATTAGATATTTTTTTGTTCAATTATCTTCTCCTCGTTTACATTTCCAATACAATTTTCTTTGGGTTGGAAGAATTCGTGGTAAATAGAAGTTGTGGTTCTTATTTACAAGGGGTGTAGGCTAGTCTACTGTGCCTCCTGTACCCCCATGAGAAATGACTTTCCAGGTGATCTGAGGTCGGTGTGGCAGCGCGTCATCATTCACCTCACCGGACCGCGTCCATACATTTAATTTACCCCAATATGGACCTAAGTTATGTAACGTTAAAAACACTCAAGTCATCATTTTTCCCATGACACCCAAAACTATCTATCTATCCATCCATCCATCCATCCATCCATCCATCCATCCATCCATCCATCCATCCATCCATCCATCTATCCATCTATCCATCTATCTATCTATCTATCTATCTATCTATCTATCTATCTATCTATCTATCTATCTATCTATCTATCTATCTATCTAATGTATCTATCTTTCCCCCTCCATCTATCTGTCTATCGAATGAGGTAGTAGTATTTGTCTATTGAATGAGGTAGTATTTGTCTATTGAATGAGGTAGTAGTGCTGAAATAATAGCAAATAAAGATAATAGGCTGCCTTGATGACATGTAAATGAGCCTAAAGGCTTGTCATGCATGATGAAAGAGGGATAGGGTCAGTTGAATGAGGTTGAAAGGAGCACAGCTTGTAACAAGCTGTCTAACAGGCTGTGTTTCTTACTGTAACTGGAGAGGAGGTGACCCATGAGAGGCAAACTGTTCAGAGTTGCAACTAGAAAGATTTGCTCAGCGGAGCACAAATATCCTCCAGATGGCATGCCCTAATAATACATATGTCTTATTCCCGGGGTTCAAGCCAACATGGATTGTTAATAATAATAATAATAATAATAATTTATAATTAATAATTTCACACACATGGTTCAACAGTGTTATGAAAGATGCCCTGCAAGTTTTGTAATGATTGGTCAAACTATTTTGTATTTTTCATAAACTGTAAATGGTGCATTTATATAGCACTTGTATCCAAAGCTTTACAATTTTATTGTTGTTAGGAGGTTAAGTGTCTTGCTCAACGAGGTGAATGTGTGAGTGAATGGATAAAATGTGAGGAACAAATTGGAAAAAGCGCTTTGGATAAAAGGCTGCTATATAAATGCACCATTCACCATTTAGTCGATTTGAATGAAACTTTCAGGGTATGTGTCAGATCCTTATATGGACATATCCTACCTTGTGATGCCCAACGGCTGTTGACTTTGGTCTATTTATGTGCTGAGCCACGCCCTTTTGAAGTTCATTCACACAATGATAGTATATGATGGGATATATATGATATGATGGGATAATAGGATATGATATGATACGAAGGGATACGGTAGAATATGATGGGATATGATATCATATGATCTGATAGGATATGATATGATCAAATATGATGGGATATGATATGATCTGATGGGATATGATAGTATATTATAGCATATGATATGATATGATATGATAGAATATGATGGGATATGGTATGATATTATGTTATACCATATGATAGGATATTATAGCATATGATAGGATATGATATGATAGAATATGATGGGATATGGTAGGATATGATCTGATGGGATATGATAGGATATGATATGATAGGATATGATATGACAGTGACAGCACAGTGTTGTGCGGCGGTGACAGAACTATAGCTTGGAGACATGAAGAAGTATGTCAGGGCTTTTCTAAAAGACTTGTGTGGATGTTTAGATATTTAGATGGATTGTGATCAGCTGTACAAGTATCTCTGGAGAGCTGCTGCCTCTGCTGCTGAGCTTCCTGTTATGCAGCCACACACCGCTTACGGTAGCATACATAATAGACCTATACATTATACAAGTCACAGTTCATAAAGCATTCACAGTGTTGACGTTCCACTTGAGAACCGTCATTATTTATAGTCTCAGTGAAAATGTACCTATATGCTGTAAATATACATTTATATACAATGTGTCATAGTTAAGTGTCAGGGACACACTTAGGGTGGAGAAGCAAGGCCACGCCAGAGTGAATGAATAAAGGTGTGTGTGTGCGTGTATGTGCACGCGCGCGCGTGTGTGTGTTTGTGTGCGTTTGTGTGCGTGTGTGTGTGCGTGCGTGCGTGTGAGGGTGTGTCCAAGTTAGTGTGTGTGTTTGCGTGTGTACAGCGTGGTACTGTAGCTGCCAGAGTTGAGTTCAATGCCCCCCTGTAAGACTTGGTTTAGGAAAAAGTGAACTGTAAGTAACTAAAAGAAATGCTCTTTTTAACACCAGAGAAATACTCTTTATAACACCAGAGAAATACTCTTTATAACACCAGCGAAATGCTCTTTATAACACCAGAGAAATGCTCTTTATAACACCAGAGAAATGCTCTTTATAACACCAGAGAAATGCTCTTTATAACACCAGAGAAATACTCTTTATAACACCAGAGAAATGCTCTTTATAACACCAGAGAAATGCTCTTTATAACACCAGAGAAATGCTCTTTATAACACCAGAGAAATGCTCTTTATAACACCAGAGAAAGGCTCTTTTTAACACCAGAGAAATGCTATTTATAACACCAGAGAAATGCTCTTTATAACACCAGAGAAATGCTCTTTATAACACCAGAGAAATACTCTTTATAACACCAGAGAAAGGCTCTTTATAACACCAGAGAAATGCTCTTTATAACACCAGAGAAATGCTCTTTATAACACCAGAGAAAGGCTCTTTTTAACACCTGATAAATGCTCTTTATAACACCAGAGAAATGCTATTTATAACACCAGAGAAATACTCTTTATAACACCAGAGAAATGCTCTTTATAACACCAGAGAAATGCTCTTTATAACACCAGAGAAATGCTCTTTATAACACCAGAGAAATGCTCTTTATAACACCAGAGAAATGCTCTTTATAACACACAGCCAGGCTGGTGGAATTTGTTTTCAGTGCAGTTACAGCATTGTTCCAACGTAGAACATAGAACATATAACATCACTTACAATACATACATTACATACTACATGCAGTTAAACACATAAATAAATACATAATTACAAAGACCACAATATCATAGTTTATGTCCATGTCCATAGCAACAGAGGTAGGGGGGGTTACACGGTGGGGGGGGGGGGGGGTGCTACAAGGAGTTCAGTGTCCGTATGGCAGTGGGGAAGAAGCTGTTTTTAAAGCGGGATGTTTTGGTGGTCAGGGACCTGTAGCGTCTCCCGGAGGTCAGCAGCTGGAAGATGTGGTGTGCTGGGTGAGTGGGGTCAGAGATAATTTTTCTTGCTCTTCTTATTGTGCTTTGGCGGTGGAGTGATTTGAGTGATGGCAGGGGGGTGCGGATTATTTTGTAGGATTTATTGATTATTCTTTGCAGTTATGCTCTTTATAACACCAGAGAAATGCTCTTTATAACACCAGAGAAATGCTCTTTATAACACCAGATAAATTATCTTTATAACACCAGAGAAATGCTCTTTATAACACCAGAGAAATGCTCTTTATAACACCAGATAAATGCTATTTATAACACCAGAGAAATGCTCTTTATAACACCAGATAAATGCTCTTTTTAACACCAGATAAATGCTCTTTATAACACCAGAGAAATGCTCTTTATAACACCAGAGAAAGGCTCTTTATAACACCAGAGAAATGCTCTTTATAACACCAGATAAATGCTCTTTTTAACACCAGAGAAATGCTCTTTATAACACCAGATAAATGCTATTTATAACACCAGAGAAATGCTCTTTATAACACCAGATAAATGCTCTTTTTAACACCAGATAAATGCTCTTTATAACACCAGAGAAATGCTCTTTATAACACCAGAGAAAGGCTCTTTATAACACCAGAGAAATGCTCTTTATAACACCAGATAAATGCTCTTTTTAACACCAGATAAATGCTCTTTTTAACACCAGAGAAAAGTGCATCAAGGTATTTAGAAGTCAAGAGAACCCCCCCTCCCTAGTTGCCCCCCCCCCCCAACACACACACATCACCCTGTTTTAATACTGTTAATATTTTACATTTCATGTATTATTCATCACTGATCTTGCTTTTTGTCAACGCTAATGCCAAGCGCTAACAGTTTAAGATTAGATGGGCTGTCATGTAGGATGGGAATAACACATTTACTGTAGGAGTAGGACCAAATTGAATTAAAACAAGGACATTTAGGCAAACGTTTACAGCAGCAGGGTGCATGACAGTTACTGTACAAGGGCTCCAAACTAACCTCTTCACCACCTTTCGGCCCTGAAGCCTCTTCTTGTATGTTTGTTGACAGACTCGGTTGCAAAGCCATTAAAAAATAATAACTTTGTTGACTCACATTGCGCAGCCTGCTCATATCATCTACCAAGTGACTAACAAATCCACTGTCTTTCATTAAACACACACATGCGGAGGGAGAGAGACGAGCACACTAGTGATGATACGTACTGGTTAGCTAGAAGCCCATAACATTCATTCCACAAAACGTTGCTGGCACGTCCTCCTGATCTTTTATTTTTAGAGCATTAACTCTGTGGAATGGCCTGCCTCGGAACCTCTGCTGCATTTACAGTAGATTCACTTTTAAAAATAATCTTAAATAGTTTTTAAATAGTTTTTAACACTGTAAAGTAATTTTTTGTTTTGTATGTAACGTAATTACATGTAATGTAATGTTAGCTATATTAATTGTTACAGTAGGTTCATTATGCATTGTGTGTACTGACTTTTAATAATTTTGTTTTTTGCAATAGTGATTGTTTTTGTGTGTTTTTTCTGTGTGTGGACCCCAGGAAGACTAGCTGGTTGCTATCGCACCAGCTAATGGGGATCCCTAATCAAATCAAATCAAATCAAATCAAATCTGTCGACGTAAGCCTACTTGTTGAATCAAGTCCATTAGCAAACGCAACCAACTGTAACTAACCTCTCTTACTATCAGTCTCTTACTTTAGCAGATTTTTCACTTGAGACGAGAGGAGAGGTGTGTTGCTCTGCTACAAACTGTGCCCTGTATGAGCAGCACCATTGATGAATGTGAAATGTGACTTTGAGCTCCGAGCCATGACTTTGAGCCTTCATCTTATTTTTCATACCAGCGCTTGTATTCCTATGCTTTTTTGTTCTTAGCTCTATTATTATTATTATTATTATTATTATAATGTAAATTTTCTTATGTACTTTAGATGCTATTGCTACCATGTATGTATGTATATGTGTTTTATTATTACATGTATATACATACGTATTACACATACCAATTATTCGCTTGTTCTATTCTCCATCCATTTGATGATAGATCCATTGCAACACAATAATATCACCATCATCCTGGTGGGGGATCCCCTTTGAACAGCTCCTCTGAGGTCTCTGCCCACCACGGCGCCTGTGTCTTCCAGCAGCAAGAGAGGGAGAGTGTGTGGGGCGGGGGAGGGCATTTTGAGCCCGGGCAGGCAGCTTTCCAATTAGCAGCCGATTGCTGCAACACAGGAGACAGTTACAAGCAGCCTGGCACGTAACAGGGAGGGTGTTCCAGAGTCGGGGTGCAGCACGCGAGAAGGCCCGATCACCAAAACGTTTGAGTTTGGATGACGGGACAGTGAGGGAGGCAGTGGAAGAGGACCGGAGGGAACCGGTGGGGCGGTAAGGGAGAAGGAGGTCAGTCAGGTAGGGGGGAAGCCAGGCTATGGAGGGCTTTGAAGGTGAGGAGTAGTATTTTGAAGTTGAGGCGTTCCTTGATCGGGAGCCAGTGGAGAGAGTGGAGGACAGGAGTGATGTGATCACGGGACCGGGTGTTTGTGAGGAGGCGGGCAGCTGAATTTTGGACCATCTGAAGTTTATGGAGGGAGCGGGAGGTGATGCCAGTGACGAGGGAGTTGCAGTAATCGAGGCGGGGGGAGATGAAGGCGTGTATGAGGGATTCAGCAGCAGGGGGGGGAGAGGCAGTGTCTAATTTTGGCGATGTTGCGGAGGTGAAAGTAGGAGGTTTTGACGATGGAGCGGACATGGGGGTCGAATGAGAGGGTGGGGTCCAGGATGACGCAGAGGTTGCGAACTAGGGGGGAGGGGATGATGGTTGAGTCGTTAACACTTTGACTGCCACGCATATTGCTTATCCCTACCCTTAGAATGCCAGCCTTCTAGTCTTTTCCGTGGTCGTTGCACTATGTTTGCGAAGCTGTGTATGTGTTCTGTATTATAGCTGTAGAGACACGGTGTGGCTCATTTTGACAAACATTACTTGTAGTCCAGCATGGGAATAATAGTTTGAAACACAGAACTGTGATCGTTAGAAAAACACGTTACAGATTCGGTAAAATAGACATAGAATGTGCCTTAACTTAGACAGAAAGTATTCCAAGAAGAATAATTCCAAGTGATCGCATCGCCATCGCGATTACCAGTGTATATGTCTATACACGTTTCGATGGTCAAATACGCTTATACAATGGAATTCCGAGGCGAGCACTGTGAATTTCTGTCCCAGCAGAAGGAGGGGCCACTAAGCGAGGAGAAACTGAAAGTGAAGCCCCAAGCCATTGCAGTTCAGACACGGATGATACTGCCACCTGGTGATAGTCGATCAGAATGCAGTTCTAATGTGTGGGGACGTGCCTAAATGATGCAGATCGCTCTGGGAAAGTCTGTAGAGCGGGGATCAAAGTAAAAAGATCAAGCGATTTTTGGCACAGACTGTGTTAATGGTGAGTGTGATGGGTCCGGATCTGCTGAGGGTGGTTTTGGTGCCGATGATGAATAGTTCTGTCTTGTCGCTGTTGAGTTTGAGGAGGTTGTGGGTCAGCCAGGTTTGTAGTTCAGATATGCAGGACTCGGGGGGTGGGTTGTGGGGGGGATTGTGTGCTGATGTAGATTTGGGTGTCGTCGGCGTAGCAGTGGAAGTCGAGGTTGTATTTACGAATGATGTGACCAAGGGGGAGGATGTAGCAGATGAAGAGCAGGGGGCCGAGGACTGAGCATTGGGGGACCCCCTGTGTGACTGAGGAGGGGGAAGAAGTGTGGCCGGAGAGGGAGATGAACTGATCTGTTGGTGAGGTAGGAGGTCAACCAGTCAAGTGCTGTGCCCTCAACACCCAGTTGGTGCAGCCTTTGGAGGAGGATGGAGTGACACACTGTGTCAAAGGCTGCACTAAGATCGAGTAGGATCAGGATGTTGAGGGCACCAGAATCGGCAGAGATGAGGAGGTCGTTGACGACTTTGAACAGTGCGGTTTCGGTGCTGTGTGATGGACGGAAGCCATACTGAAGGGGTTCATAGAGGGTGTTGGACTGGAGATGGGAGTGGAGTTGGGAGGCAGCAATGCGCTCTAGTGTTTTGGAGAAAAAAGGGAGATTGGAGATAGGGCGGTAGTTGGAGAGGTTGGATGGGTCAAGGGTGGGTTTTTTTTAGCACAGGGGTGACAGTGGCGAGTTTGTAGATGGAGGGAACGTGGCCTTGGGATAGTGACTGATTGAAGAGGGCAGTGAGGTGGGGGATGAGAGCAGGGAGGCAGGCCTTGGTGAGAGTACTGGGGAGGGGGTCAGCAGGTAATGGCCCTGGAGGTGGTCATGAGGTCTGTGATGAAGGAGGAGTGAACGGGGGCGAAGGCAGTGAGAGGGGTAGGGGGGATGGAGTCAGGTGGGGCAAAAATTATAGTGGGGGGGGGGGGGGGGGGGGGGGGGGATGGGGTTGGCGATGTGAGCGGTCAGTGAGCTGTTGATTTGGGAGATTTTGTTGTTGAAGGAGAGGAGAAATTAATTGCAGAGGTCGGGGGAGGAGAGTGTGTTATTGTCCGGGGGGTTGGAGGAGTTTCTTGACAGTGGATAAGAGGGTCCGGGGTTTTCGGTTGCTGCTGTTGATGAGGGTGGAGTAGTGGGCAGATTTGGTAGCTTGGAGTGCATCGCGGTAGGAGGAGATGTGCTGTTTATAGAGGTCAGCGTGGACAGTGAGATGTTTATTTTGTAAAGCAGCTGTCCCAACTGTCCCACAACCGTCCAAAATGACAAATCTGATGAATGTTTTACAACCCCAGCTCGTCGGGAGTAACATTAGGAGGGGGGGCATGGGACACCCATACAAACAATAGGGGGTGACAGTGGCTTGGGAGGTAGAGCAGTCGTCTGGTAATCCAGAGGTTCCTGTTTCGATTCCCGGGGTAAAAATGTAAGGAACTAATTGTAAAACGCTTTGGATAAAAGCACTATATAAATGCAGCCATTTACCATTTACGATAGTTTTTCAAAACCTAAGCTATCTTACCAGTAGCTTGTTGAAGGCTTGCTACCATTACAATTCCCATCAATCTAATTATATAGACAGTAAATATGTTATTAATAGTGGCCAATTAAATATATTGAGCTGAGCTTTGAAAGGTAAGACTTTAAGTCATACTGTTTTCTCTCAGGTAACATTGGCACGTGCCCCACCGTAGAAGGGAGGGATTGACACAAGGGGAGTGCTAACATGTTCCACAGGACTTGTGTGTATACATTTAGGGGGTTCTGGGCACAAAACACATCGAGAACCACTCCAATAACACACACACACACACGCACGCACACACACACACACACACACACACACACCACACACACACACACACAGCACACGCACACGCACACACACACACACCACTCACCCACCACTCACCCTCACTCTCCAGCCCCCCTGCCTACTGGAACAGAGATCTAATAGTTGAATGTGCTTCACATCAGATGGCTTTACTTTAAGGAGGCGTTGTTGTCACAACATTCTTTAAACATTGTTCTACTCCTCTTCATTTGGCACATATGCGTGTCTGCGTGTGTACAAAGTAAACGCCATGGAGTGTGAGACACGGGAGGGTGTATTCGTCCTTGGGTTAGACGTTTAGTCCAGTGTTGTCTAGGACTGCGTGTGTGCCTGTGTGGGCGTTTGTGTGAGTATATGTGTATGTGCTGACACACGTATTTGCAAACATACATGTTTGGTCTTTGAGTGGGCCTCTTTTTGCTATGAATGGTGTTTTTTATGTTAGTGTAGGGGGGTGTGAGTGAGTGTGTGTGTTTTGTCACTTGGAAAATCAATGTAGTTGCTATGTGTCATAATATTTGTGTTGGAGTAAGTATGAATGCAGCTGGTTCAGTAACTGCTCTATTAAACAGTAATTCAGAGCATCAAGTATTTGTTTTATATCAGTCCGCTGAATTAGGCTACTACTAATAGAGTCACTAATTGATCATTATGACACATATTCCATATCCTATGTCTGACCATTAAAGGTAGAATCTGCATTGCGATCTCTAGGCAAAATAATTTCACTTTGTTTAAATTCTTTTGGTTTTGGTCTGATGTATGCCAACGCATACCAAACTTATTATACTGTGGATTTCTCCAGACCTATCTTGGCAGAGAGGTGGTGTGGCCAGTAGAGGTGTGGCCAGTAGAACCTTTAAAACTTTCTGGAACTTTCTAAACCCTTTTGTAAATCAGAATATAGGTCTGTGTTATTCCAGTGTTTACAAACATTACCAAATGTAAACGGCAAATACAACTAAAATCGTGTGCATGTGGTCTAGTGTTAGACCTTGTATCAAGAACTCACTCAATCAACTAGAGAAGCTTTCGGTGGTGGTGGTGGTGGTGGGGCTACTCATTTGTTTATGTTCGGATAACAGAGTGGGCCTTTACTGGTGTGGCATATCATACTTTCCCTCAGCAATAATTGAGTTTATGGTGGAAGAGAAGAGCATGATGAGAAAGACTGGATGTTTACACGGCTGCCATGATGGACACAGCTACTAGCTACCAGCTAGCATCGATGAATGGAAACTCACTATGTCTACAACCGTCAACAGGATCAACCCTAGATACACCAATCAGACTTAAATAGAAACTATAAAAAATAAATAATATAATATAAGCTAGTCTACACTTTATTCCTCCAAGTTTTGGTTGGAAACATGGCGTGTTATGAGTGTTTAGTTACCAATTATTTCTTGAACCACAAAGCTTAGCCCTTGAGATATTTGTGCTTACTTGCTAGACTGACTGCCAGGCACACATTGGTAAATGGACTGCGTTTATATAGCACTTTAATCCAAAGCGCTTTACAATTTATGTCTCACATTCACCCATTCACTCGACATTCAAGGACACTTCGACACGTTGCAGAGAGAAGCGGGAATCGAACCGGGAACCGTCATGTTACCAGACGACTGCTCTACCTCCTGAGCTACTGTCGCCCCTGGCAGACAGTCTGTTGGTTACTGTGCAGTGCAGCACCTTTGCTAATTCATTTTGGAGGGAACATGAGAACCCGCTGTAAAAGATTCAGTTGGTCACAAAATCGCTGTGGTTGCTATTTTGAACGAGTCTTCAAGGTGACCTGTGTGCATTCAGTTAGATTCAATTTATGATGGCAAGTTAACTCAGCACAGAAAATTATTGGGGCTATTAAATGTTGTTAAATTTGACATATCAGCAATGTGTGTATATATATATATATATATATATATATATATTATATATATATATATATATATATATATATATATATAGAACTGTCTACATACTAGGAGAAGACCATGGGTCGACAACAGTAGAACAAACAACACTGTCTTCTTCACTTGCAATTCAAACCAATTTTTGGAGAACAACATTTGGGTACAAGGACCTTCATCATCTTACAAGACAAAGAGGAGATTATATTATAAAGGTTGTTTGACCCACCCACATGGACCAATCAGGTCACACTCCAGACTGACATCACTCACATATATACAATCTAACGATGGCCCCAATCTGAATTGTGATTGTGATGTTTCAAATCCACTGTCTTTGTTGTGTTGTTGCAGCTCGCTACAGCAGGGAGCCACGCCTTCGCAGAGAAGAGCTTTCGGAGGAAGCGGACGTGCAGCGTGTGCAGACAGAGCATCGACAACCCTGGGGTGTTCTGCAAGGGTGGGTCCAGACAGCCAGACACGCACAGACCCACTCACACACACACACACACACACACACACACACACACACACACACACACACACACATCACACACACACACACACACACACACACACACACACACACACACACACATGCACACACGCACACACGTGCACACACGCACGCACGCACGCACACACACACACATGCACACACATGCACACACACACACACACGCGTGCATGCATATATAAATGCACTGGCCTGACACAAACAGACTAATTCTCTTCTATTCTTCTATTTTAGGTGTTGATTTGTTCCTAAGGTCAATGTTGTGTATTTGCTTTTATTGAACACAGTGCAGTAACAAATTATTCTTTCGACAATGTAAAACAACATCATCAGACCAACTGATGTCCACAATAAAGAACAAAATATAAAATAAATAAATTAGCTAATTTAGTAAGAATCCAAAATCGTGGAGTTTTTTTATACCTTTTGGTGTACTGATGCTTTAAAATTGGATAAAAAAATCTGTACAAAACCAATAGGCTGTTTTCTTCTCTCTCACTTTCTCTTTGCCACTCTCTCTGCCGCTCTCTGCCGCTCTCTCCTCCCCTATCTTTCTACCGTTCTCTGTCTTTCTTTCTATATCATTCTCTGTCTTTCTTTCTCTATCATTCTCTGTCTTTCTTTCTCTATCATTCTGTCTTTCTTTCTCTATCATTCTCTGTCTTTCTTTCTCTATCATTCTCTGTCTTTCTTTCTCTATCATTCTGTCTTTCTTTCTCTATCGTTCTGTCTTTCTTTCTCTATCGTTCTGTCTTTCTTTCTCTATCGTTCTGTCTTTCTTTCTCTATCGTTCTCTGTCTTTCTTTCTCTATCATTCTCTGTCTTTCTTTCCCTATCGTTCTCTGTCTTTTGTGCTGGAATATCAAACTAAACCATTATGAAATGTACTTATGAATAATAAAGATACACGAATGTTCTGGTTTAAATAATAATGACATATTCTATGTGTTTATGTAGGACTGATGACGTGTTTAGCTGTAGACGTGGATGTTTAGACGCCCACGCATTAATATGACAGAAAGTCAGGATGGTCTCACAATAGAGCTTAATGTGAGTTAGGTATAATTACTACAGTATGTACACAATCAATGGAGATGAGGTGATGGTACAGAGGTATTTTTTAACCAAAAGTAGAGAGGCTGGTAGTGTCTGTTAACACAGATCAATAATGTATAAAAGACATAATGATTCAGTGCCAGTTCTTCCTTGCAAGAAACAACTCCGGTATTTCTGCATGTAATCAATAAAATACCATGTTCATTCCTGAAAACCTTTCATCCAAAATCGTATTTCCCACTACACTTGCATCTAGCATTCTGTCCTTCTTTCTCTCCCTCTCCCCTCTTTTTCTGTTGTTCTGTCTTTCCCTCTCTCCTCTCCTATCACTCTTTCTTTCTTTCTTTCTTTCTTTCTTTCTTTCTTTCTTTCTTTCTTTCTTTCTTTCTTTCTTTCTTTCTTTCTTTCTTTCTTTCTTTCTTTCTTTCTTTCTTTCTTTCTTTCTTTCTTTCTTTCTTTCTTTCCCTCTCTCTCTCTCTCTCTCTCTCTCTCTCTCTCTCT
>NC_140170.1:167950021-167981245 GCF_963971535.1 Notolepis coatsorum | reverse complement strand
AAGTTGATGTATTGTTCAGTCCTAGTTAACAGTGGGAATCGAACGTGAGTGCCGCCCCCCCCAGCGCTCCCTAACCTCTCGTTTCCCTTCCGCTGCTCATACAGAGTGCAAGATCGCAGTTCATCAGGAATGTGAAGCCAAGGTAAGAAGATTCAATTCCTCTCAGTTCAACCCTGTTCCTCTGTCTATTGTCTCTACCGGCTCCTGTGTCCCGAGCTTCTTGGATCCTGATCCTGACGTGATGTGAGTCCGTTAGTGAGGCATGTGGAGAAAGATGTGTGTTCAGTGACCTAGATGTCTGGTTATAGAGGGCATCCCCACCCCCACGCCCACCCCGCCCACTACAGTTGGCCAGGTTGTTGTGAGTCATCCCTGGTACTACGTGTGGCATGACTTCTTGACACTGTTGTAGCACCGAGAAGTGATGTTCTCTGGGTGACTTTTTGATGACAAAAAAGGGAAAAAGCTGAGTTTCAAGTGAATGAATGAATAGTTTATTTTCGGTCTTTGTTTACACCAAATCAAAAACACACTTGTGTGGACTTAAAAAAAGAAAAAAAAAATCACAAATGTACATTATTCAAAGTAAGCTCACACACACACACAATCCAAACTCAATGACCGAAAAAAAGGAATAGGCTGAAGCACATGCTTATTTTTTGCCTATCCTTTACAATTCTTAAAAACAAGTCCCATAATTAAATAGTTTCCAAGGAAAATAGAAATATATTTTGTTCAATATATTGAGCGTGTCTAATTATGTGCATATATAGTGAACTGTATGCAAAACGAGGGTTTAATCACCATGAGATTTGACTTGCAAATATAAAGATAAAAAAGATCTTCATAACACATCTTGACATCTTCATCATCCCTCACGGAGTCAGAATGGGTAGAAGAGCCGTTTCCCGTTCAGATCCATCTTCTTGAATGATCGTTTCGCTGAGAGACCTCAACGGGATTGTTTGTGCTTTTAAAAAGCCTGTCTGATTTGCATCTGCGTTGTGTGTTTTTTTTTTTGATATTGGACTTCTTAGCATCGTGCTAAAATACGCAAGTGAAGAATCTAGAACGTTATGACGAGGATACAGCCTCAGCGTTCGCACGGAAGTCAACGTACGGCACCAGGAGATGCCATTACCTGCCACACAACAAAGGGTTAACCCTTTCACAACCACACTACAGAGGTTAACCCTTTCACTACCACACTACAGACGGTTAACCGTCTGTAGTGTGGTAGTGAAAGGTTAACCTTCTGTAGTGTGGTAGTGAAAGGTTAACCTTCTGTAGTGTGGTAGTGAAAGGTTAACCGTTTGTAGTGTGGTAGTGAAAGGGTTAACCTGCTGTAGTGTGGTAGTGAAAGGTTAACCGTCTGTAGTGTGGTAGTGAAAGGGTTAACCTTCTGTAGTGTGGTAGTGAAAGGTTAACCTTCTCTAGTGTGGTAGTGAAAGGTTAACCTTCTGTAGTGTGGTAGTGAAAGGTTAACCTTCTGTAGTGTGGTAGTGAAAGGTTAACCTTCTGTAGTGTGGTAGTGAAAGGTTAACCTTCTGTAGTGTGGTAGTGAAAGGGTTAACCTTCTGTTGTGTGGTAGTGAAAGTTTAACCGTCTGTAGTGTGGTAGTGAAAGGGTTAACCTTCTGTAGTGTGGTAGTGAAAGGTTAACCATCTGTAGTGTGGTAGTGAAAGGTTAACCTTCTGTAGTGTGGTAGTGAAAGGTTAACCGTCTGTAGTGTGGTAGTGAAAGGGTTAACCTTCTGTAGTGTGGTAGTGAAAGGTTAACCTTCTGTAGTGTGGTAGTGAAAGGGTTAACCTTCTGTAGTGTGGTAGTGAAAGGTTAACCTTCTGTAGTGTGGTAGTGAAAGGTTAACCGTCTGTAGTGTGGTAGTGAAAGGGTTAACCGTCTGTAGTGTGGTAGTGAAAGGTTAACCTTCTGTAGTGTGGTAGTGAAAGGTTAACCGTCTGTAGTGTGGTAGTGAAAGGTTAACCTTCTGTAGTGTGGTAGTGAAAGGTTAACCTTCTGTACTGTGGTAGTGAAAGGTTAACCGTCTGTAGTGTGGTAGTGAAAGGTTAACCTTCTGTAGTGTGGTAGTGAAAGGTTAACCGTCTGTAGTGTGGTAGTGAAAGGTTAACCTTCTGTAGTGTGGTAGTGAAAGGTTAACCTTCTGTACTGTGGTAGTGAAAGGTTAACATAAGGTTATGTATATAACCAAGTTCTATGAATACTGGTGACGCTCAGCGTCAGTCTGCACTAACCTCACTTCGTGCACAGCACTGAATAAAAAACTCCACAATGTACCTTTACACACCCCTATCCGCTTACCTTCATAAGCAGGTATGTGGTCACCTACTCGCCTCCTTCCCAAACTTTCACCACAAGGCGAGGTCAAGGGCCGCAGTGGCGTCCTGACGCTGAGCGTCACCAGTATTCATAGAACTTGGTTATATACATAACCTTACGTTCTATTTCATACTGGTTTCCGCTCAGCGTCATTCTGCACAACAGGAGCTGAGCGGAAGCCAGAAGCTCGACAAATGTACTCCGCTGAGGCCCCCCACAACCATCAGACCGGAGAGGACCGAGCCCCCCCGACCCTCCCTAATGGAGGGATACCCTCCCTATTGGAGGACGGGAGGGAGACAGATCCGACCGTGCAAAGAGGAACTCGAGCAACTCAACGCACAGGGTGAGCAGACCGTGGCTTGACCCCACGACTACGCACACGCACAACCCGCATGCCACCCGGGAATGAACGGAAGGAACAACCTCGTTACTGCCCCCAAAAATCACGGGGTCAAGAGCAAACCCAACCCCGTGGCAAGGCCGTAGCAGCGGAGCACGAAGGGAGACCCAGACCCACTGAAGGGACTGGATCCCCTGGAAAACGGGGGCCCGGAGAGGTCAATGACGCCAGGCATCAAGACCCCACCAGGTGGTCACTTAGTGACACCGCCCCCCACATCGCCAGCGTATTCGGATAAGGCCCCTCCAAGAGTGGGCCCTTTCCCCCCAATAGCACACCGCCTGGCACACTGACCCTGCAGAACAGGCAGTCAGCATGGCCGTAAGCACACAAAAAGGTTAACCAACGGAAGCAGGTAGCGCACCGGGGAAACCAGGCAACAGGCTGTAACCTGAGCCTGGAGCACTGCGGACGAGACAGGCGCCAAATGAGTCAGCTGAAAACAGCCCCCCCGGCGGAAGGGGCGTATGCTGGCGTTGTTGCATGACAAGCCTCCATTAAAAAAAAACCACCCAGAGGGGTCGAGGCAGAGAAGGCTGACATGATTGGCAGACGTCATGAACGTGCAGGGGCACACTCAACCGGGTAACCCGGGCAGAGGTGGGACCAAGTCATTGTTTTGCAAGTCTCAAGTCAGTCGCAAGTCTTGGTACTCAAGTCCCGAGTCAAGTCCCAAGTCAAGACAGGCAAGTCCCAAGTCGAGTCCCAAGTCAAGACTGACAAGTCCCAAGTCGAGTCCCAAGTCCTAACCTTTAAGTTTCGAGTCCTAAACAAGTCATAATACGCGTTTCACCAAAAGGTTTCATTATCAACTTGTTGGCAAAACATAATCTAATTTCTATAAATGTAATAATATTCAGAATCTTACAACTAGATACAATTGGGCAAGAGCTGCTTGAAAACCAGTTCAGGAGTATATTGAGAAAAAAAAGAATAAGGATCACCATATCCATTTTAAAGGTAGGATAACAATAACCAACATATTGTCTTCCCACTTGGACCAATCATTTATTTAACGTCTGCCTGCCCTGTATATACAGTCTAATGAGTCTATGGCACATGATCCATAATAGCAGACCTTGGTTCAACTAACTAGTCTACCTTAACCCTTTATCAATTTTGGGGTATAAAAAATCTGTACTGAAATGACAAGGCATCTCTGCATTTCATATATTAGGTAGTTTATTAGGTATTAGAATTAGGTAGGGCCTAATTCGTGTGCGAGTTCTCTCTCTCTCTCTTGGATAAAATAACAAACTCAGCAAGGCCAACGGCTTCTCTGTTACAGTGGGTGACAATATTGTCACAAGGAAAGATGAAATTACCTACCTGGGTTCCATCCTGTGACAAAATGGCAACCAATGTAATAAAAAAAAGTCAACCGAACTCGATTCTTATACCGGATCTCCTCACTGGTAAACAAGAATACCTTGAAGACTAACAGGAGCACTCATTCAAGGGTACTACGACTATGCTTGTACCTCATGGTACCAAAGCACCTCAAAGGCACTAAAAACAAGATTACAAACATCACAAAACAAACTGGTCAGACTACTGCTTGACCTTACCCCTGCCCATTTTGACAACCTAGATCAACTTGCAATGGGCCTGGTCTACAAGATACACTACCACCATGTACATGTCGAAATACTTCCCAAAGGTCAGTGAATTCCAGGACCACAACACCAGAGGGAGTTCCACAAATCATGTTCAACCCAGATTAGTCTCAAACAAGGGACTAAACACGTTTCGCAATTATGCCACAACAATGTGGAACGCCCACAGCTGTAAAATAATGTAAATCCCTACCCTCCTTCAAAACCGCTCTCAAATAGCACCTACGGGTGGCTGCAATTAAAAACTGGCCCCTGTAAATGTCCAACCCCCCCCCCACCCAACCCCCTCCAATGTAGTTTCTTCCCCTTCGAATGTAGTATATATTTCTGTTTCTTATGATCTATGTCTCTTATACAGTAATGTATACTTGTATGTCATAAATGTCTTGATAAAACAGTACTGTCATGATGAATTGAAAATGGGGGACCCTGATGTAAACAAGATGAAAGTCTTTCTCTGGCCTGCATCCCCTTAACAATTGTGTGTATTGAGCTGTACTGTATTGTACCCATTCTGCAATCTTACAATTTTCAATCAATCAATTTTTTTTAAAAGCAGCATTAATGTTAGGCTTTCATCAAGCGAGACATTGCTGATTGTTTATAAACCAAGTTACATACCGTTATTTATGCAGCTTCAAATGTAGTTGGAAGTTGTTGCGTCTCCATCTGTGATTTTCTGCAATTCGTTTTTTGTTGACCACCACATAGTTTTTATAAGCAAACAAAGCAATATTTGGTATAATTTCCCACTGGATCCGTTGTTCTTAACATTGAATGAATGAATGAATGAATGAAAACTTTATTAACAGATTGCAGAATGGGTACAGTACAGTACAGCTCAATACATACAATTGTTAATGGGATGCAGACCAGAGAAAGACTTTCGTCTTGTTTACATCAGGGTCCCCCATTTTCAATTCATCGTAACTTACTTCTTCTCTGGCGCAAATTGATTGGATGCTGTCGGATTGTTTCAAACAAAGTGGGCAGAAGATATGATCTTTGAGCCAAGACACAAATTACATTTAACTAAAACTATCTTTTCTTTGGCTCGACAAAAGAGAAATTGACTTGTGACAATATCCATCTGTAAAAACGCGACTAGTGGTGGGGGCTGCCATGACGGTCAAATAGTAAACACCCCACAGCACAGCGTGTCTCCGCGAGTAGGGTCCAGCTGCAGCGCCGGAGAATCCTCTCAAGGGGCAAGCCTGTGGCAGCCACGAACCTACTACTTTCTATATAGCAGCTGGAAGGTGCGCTGTTTTAAGTGAGCGACGAGCGTGTGTTATTGGATTGATTGATTGAACATCCGAGCTGCTTCTATAGAAAGAAGGTTCGTGGCTGCCACAGGATTGCCCAGTGAGAGGATTCTCCGGTGCTACAGCTGGACCCTATTGGTCTCAGACCGGAGAGGAGAACTGCGCTGCAGCTCGCTACCAATCTACATAAAAATAACGCAGTAACTAACGAACCATTCAGTATTTAATATAACTTATCTTTGGGCATGGGGGAAGCCAAGGTATCAAGTCTTCTCAAGTCAAAAGGCTCAAGTCCAAGTGAAGTCACAAGTCATTGGTATTAAAGTCAAAGTCGAAGTCAAAGTCTTTTTTGATTTGGTCAAGTCAAGTCCAAAGTCATCAAATTCGTGACTCGAGTCTGACTCGAGTCCAAGTCATGTGACTCGAGTCCACACCTCTGAACCCGGGAGTTGACACTGCTCCAACACACCAGGGAATCAACCACCCTCTTGGTACCGACGGTGGTTGTTCCTATAACCCCTCAAGAAAAAACTCCAAAACACACCTGCGGGCATACACTGGCTATACCGCAGTACAAGTGTTTCAGTTTTCAAAAAAAGGTTACCCCAGGCCTACGGTATCAACGAAACTTTACTTCGGACCGGGCCCGGCGGCTCGGGAAGTAGACAGGGTTACCAGAGGAGGTCCAAAAGACCATCCCAACAGCCCTCTCTTCGCCATGCGTGAGAGAGGAGCGAAGAAAAGGAGAACCAGCCCCTTCATGACAGTGCCAGGTACAAAAGAGTACCCAACAAGGGTCTCCATAACGCCTAACCTTGTGACACCCCGGGCCGACCCAGCATTTTTTCCCCCTGAAAAAACCCAAGTCCCTCAGGGTACCAGAACAGCAGATCTGCATCCCCGGCGGACAACGGGTTAACTGACCTGGACCAGCGTGACCAGACCAGTCCCGTGTCCTAACCACACCGACATGCCCACTCCAGAAGAGGGGGTAGGTATGCGTGTCGATCTAAAACATGAAAAGAGGGCGCCACCCAGACGGTCCTATTTGGACCGTGCTCAGTGGCCCACCCCAAGGGCGTGAGACCCCTCTACATATGTTCTGATCTATTCCGTTAACATCCCCCAGATATGAACGAGAATTCATCGAGACAACTTAGTAAACTGGCGCTCGGAAGAGACAAAACTCCATCCCAGTTGCCCTATAAAAACGCTGTGTTAACAAGCAACCAAGGCGCACTTAGCCCCTGTGTGATTCTGTAACAGAAACACACCGAGCCAGCACTATGTATGCGTCGAGACCCAAACACATCAATGGATAGTCTAACAAGACACCAACATTGTTCCTCCAAGTCGCCTGGGAGAACGACACGGAGCCGTCGTGCTTCATATACCTTCCTCTTTTTATTCAAAAAAGAAAGAACACAGACTGACATGAATCCCTCGTGACGCAGTTGAGGGTAATTTTTTTTTACATTTTTACATCCCACCACCCTCCCATAGGGAGGAGACGGAAATCCCCAGAGAGACTTCCCACGCGAGCTGTATAGATTGAAAAGAATATATTGCAACATTGAGCTATGTAAAATTAGGGTTAGGGCTCTCCGAGGAGGAGGCACTGAACCAATACACACTCAATAATCGAATTGAATCGAATATACACACAATAGAGCAGGACTCCTTTTTGAAGTTCTACTCACCTTGACAATCTGAGGAGGAGGCTCTGAACTCTGAGGAGGCTCCCTCACAGGGAAGGAGAGTCCTAACTCACAGAAGGCCCGAGTAGGAGCTTCGTGAGGAGGAGCCCTGACCACTCCCGAAACAGATCCATCATATGGACCTGCACAACTCACGGAAGTCTTACCAACAGAGACGCGCACAGTGACGTACTCTATGGCGGGGAAATTCTGCGGTGCACACGCCCAATCTTCCAGGGCGTGGGACCAGGAAACTCCCCCCCCCCCCTTCTTACCTTGTAACGTGCCAAACAGCAACGTGACAGGAACCTTGAAGGACAGGAGGTTTTAACCCCTGCCCATCAAAAGGGGAGGAAAGGATTACCAGTTCACCCCTTTACGACCCCACACCCATGATACGATGTAATGACAAAAAAGAGCATGACACAGTCATAGTCAGCTACATGAAGTGTCTAACAGCTTCACACAGCTCATGTGCTAACCTGCTATCTGATTTTTACTAAGGAAAAAACACAGAATAGAGAGGGCCCCCTTAAGAGCCCCGGTACCAGACTTACACATGTGCTTCTGTGGCCAACCTAACCCAGTTGTAGATCACAAGACACACACAACCCTTTATCACAACAAAAAATGGCAAGTACACTCTTGCTACAGAGGAACGCCGTTTTTTAACGAGAGAATACAGAATCCTCGATTAGTATCGGCCACAGGCCTTGCTAAGCACACACGAAAAGCGACCAAACAATCTTTTCTTTAGGAAAATATAGTTTCTCAAGCGGTTTAGCACAACCCCAGCAACTAAGCTAAGGGTTACATCGTATCCCCACAACACAGTGACACAATATATTGTAACAACATGTCTGAGAGGAGGGTGAGGAAGCCCCAGGGAATCGGGGGGATCACCCCTCCTACCTTACCCTTGATACGGCCCAGTTGAACAGGAAACCCTGTTAATATGTGAACACACTGTTCATTGTCATTACAGGCTGAGAAAAGAATTCATTCTTCACTCATATGTCACTAAGCATAGCTTTATAGGTTAATTAACCCCCTTAGTTGCGAGTACACGGTACATGAACACACATGATGTTCTCAACACAACTAACCAGATAATTTTTACATATGTAAACAACAACCCGATTTGTATGAAGAAGAAGCTTATACCAGTGACAAGACAATTCACACACAACACGCGTCGTATCCTCAATGTATTGCAGCAACACCCGTTTTGGAAAACATTGTTATTACAAACCATTTAGAAGTGAAGGAAGAAGACATGTTTAAGGTCTGGTCGGGACCTTCCTACCGTGAGCGCAGGCCAAGCGAACTGCAGTCTGGCTATCGGGGCACCGACGTTAACACAGCATTCCTGTGTCGACGACAAGGGCAGCGTCGCTGCGCCACCCAGCCGCTACGGTTCTCCATGTTGACGCAGTCCTCGCCGGCCGGGCTCCCGGTAGGTTCGACTAACATCCTCTGTCAAAGATGACGTCGTAGTCAGAGTGTTTAAGGCATGTTACAGTCACAGAACGTTCAACAGTGTAGCATTAAGCTAACAGCCGATCGGCTAATAGCAACAAGCTAACGTATACCAGCCTGGTAAACACAGCGAGCTAACGCCGCAGCTAACAGCTGACTGGCTACACAGTAGCTCCACAACTAGCACGCAAGCTAACCAGCCATCACCTGAACTGCATACAATGACATAACAAGCCACACTTCAGACAGGCCGCTGTCCCAATCCCTTCCCTAACAGGGAAAAGAAAAAGAAATGTCAGAACACAGTTGTCAACGGTGATCCAGACACACACAGGGCCCTTTGAGCATGGAACATCTTTTCATTTGTATATGAAAGATGGGGCCTACACGGGACAGAGAAGCATCCGCTCTAGAATCCTGGGATCACCAGAACCTAGCGCGGGCCACTAGATTAGCCATCATGGGCGTCAGGCCAAGATCCTCCGACCGCCGTTTTAAGCCGAGCAGAGGACCCTAGCCTGGGGTCAGCGTTTCGTAAATTGTTAGCTAACCCCCATAGCATCAACAACAACCAGAGCTCGCAAGCAAAACAGTACATACCCAACCTGGAAACCACCGCTTCTCACAACAGTCGGTGCGTCCTACAGTCCAGCTGTGTTGCTGGAGGGTTTTTACCCCATCCAGCCGCAGCAAGGAGGATTGTAGTTGGGAAGCATGTCAGCGGCGTGAGCTCCTAATACGAAAAAAACGGTGGAGGTTTAGAATGATCATCATCTTCCAGACACTCCAGTGACGAAGACAATATCGCCGTATTTTCTCGAAAAATAGTGAGAGAGAAAATAAAGATATGATGTCAACGTATCTCCTTGTTCTTCCTTTCCTCAGACTAAATATTTTTCCTCCACGTCAAGTGGGCATGTGAGCAGCACTTAGCTTGTGGCTGAAATTTGAGAAGGAGATGAGTGTGTGGCCCCACCCCTGCTTGTGTGGGTGGGCGGATGGGGGTGTGGCCAGACGAGTGCTGGCATGTAAGGGTACATGGTTGAAGTTTTTATTCAGTGTATATACGCTGAAGCGAGATATATGCAGACAGGTGCTGAGCAATCCATTAACGTCATAGAACCTTCTGTAGTGTGGTAGTGAAAGGGTTAACCGTCTGTAGTGTGGTAGTGAATATAAATGGTATGCGTTTATATAGCTCTTTTATCCAAAGCGCTTTACAACATATGCCTCACATTCACCCATTCACTCACACATTCTCACACCATGCAAGGAGCCAACCTGCTCATTCGGGAGCAGTTAGGGGTTAAGTGTCTTGCTCAAGGACACTTCGACACACTGCCGGGAGGAGCGTAAATCGAACCGGGAACCTTCTGATTACCAGATGACGGCTCTACCTCCTGAGCCACTGACTGACCCATCCTGCTCTTATCGTTCTTGGTGGAAGAATTGTATTATTATTTATTATTATTATTATTATTATTATTATTATTATTATTATTATTATTATTATTATTATTATTATTATTATTATTATTATTATTTATTATTATTATTATTATTATTATTATTATTATTATTATTATTATTATTATTATCTATTATTATTATTATTAGGAGTCATATTTTTATTGTTAATAATAATAATAATAATAATAATAATAATACTAATACTAATAATTACAATGCTAATAATAATAATATAAATGACCATGATAACCTTGAAAAGGCCATTTCCTATCCATTCGGTTCTGTGTCCTCGCCTTATCACTGACATTCACTTTGAGGAAGACTTTGACACTGACCAACAGGGGGCAGTAGTGAGCTGAGGTCAGACCAGGTGGTCAGAGGATGTTAGTGTTCAGGGTCACTTTAATAGCAGGTGCCTCCAGGTAGAGAGACCGACCAGAAAGTGAAATGGTTGCTGGTTCAATTCCCCTGACATCAATTCACTGGTGTATTCCAGCCATAAGCTGATGACTGGAGTGGGGCTGTTGCCCTCCATCTCTGTGAGAAAGCCCTTGAGCAAGGGCCCAAGAGCCCAAAAGCTAGCGTATTTCGGGAAGAAAAGCATTCATTCTGAATGTTACTTAACTTGAAATGTGTGAACTTAGTGAAACAACATGGCAAGCGTAAATTATATTTTTTTAGACTAATCGATATTTGCATTTTCTTATAATTTAACGATTATTTGAATATTATTAAATTAATGCACAAAACTATGTGTTATGTGCTAAATAATTGCCCCAACACAAGTGGTTTAAATGTAACACACACAACTTTAATATACTTTTGATTGATTGATTGAAAATTGTATTAACAGATTGCAGAATGGGTACTGTAACTGAGGGGTACAATTCCCTGACTGTATTACTAGATATGATACTTACTACCACTACCTTTGTACTTAATATTCGGCCACCCAGTACACGGCATAAATATATTATGATGAACACTGTCACGTAGATGAAACGGATCCAACACAAATGTACGAATTAGAAATAGGTCTTTATTTCTACACAGCGATGGTGTGTAGAGCAAGCACTTAATCAAATCAATCACATTTATGAATGGAATTAGTATGCACTTTTATGGCAAGAGTATTCGTCGGTATATCAATAGAGAATGTCCAATCTCTGAAGGCGCAGGTGGTACATATACGACCTGGAATAGTTTAAGGAATAACAGCAATGATACTTTAATGATTATATACTGGATACACTAGAGGGGGTTAATCCGGTCGCTTGTAAGCCGACAGGAGTAGGAAGGGGGGGGGGTAGAATCCGACTGCCTCATCCGGCCAAGGGTATCCCAGGTGAACCCACTGTAGTGCCGTTCAATGCGCCGGCGATCCTTGGACCACAGATGAAAGCAGGTGGACTCTTTGTGGGCCGGCGTCATCCGGTCCACGGAGGAGAGACGTGAAGCGACCTCGTCTTGCAGAGCGTCTCCTCACCTTGCGTCCTCTCCAGGGGGGGGGGTTCCAACACACGGCAGTGTCGGGGGTCTTTATCCATGGAATAATCAATGTGTACAAAGCATAATCCGTGCCTGGGAAGGCGGGCTGTCGTCGGTAGAATAATCCGGTATACAGGTCCACTCGCTCGTCGGCTCTGGGGCTCCTCGGGTGCAGCTTCACGTGGGGTCAACCACCCTGGGTAAGCAGCCAGTTCTCTGCCCGAAACGATGGGGTACTGACTACGGTAGTATTCTCACCGCACGAAGCACTATATATTAACAGACTATTATTAGCTTAATAGACTACGTCCAACTCGACGATATAGTGCCAAATATGACTATTCAAATATTAATATACACGATGTCTCAATACCGATGGTAGGCGAACTTGGCCTTACTCCCACACGTGGCGTCGCGGGGAGGCTTTACGTCTGTGACTCTATTGGAGGGTAAGAAACTGGACTGAAAAGGAAGTCCTACTTTAGTAGCGCAGTATATATACGCACTATGAACAAATAGTCCCATTAGTGGTGCGGTAGCCAGATTCCTACGCGGAACTAGGACTTGTTCGTACATGTGGAGCGGTACGTTTGAACTGGGTCTGAGGGGTATGGCAGCCTGGCACCAAGGTCTCGACCAATAGTAGAATGGAGACTATTATGGGATGTTCAGTAGGCTAGAATGGATATTCAATGCATATTGTACAAGGAATATACAAGGGATATCAGGGAATATTAGAGAATATACAAATACAATTAAATATATATATATAAATAAATATATATATTCGGTTTAATCTGGCCCTTCACAACAGCCACCCCCTGATTGGTCCCAGACCTAATCAGTTAAACAGAGACAGATTAATCACGTTGTCTATTTACACATAAGGGTTTGCTGTAGGGGTCAGTCAACTTCACAAAGTCATAGGGTTGTAGGGTCATGGTCATCATCGATTGTGTCTGGGAGTCGAGGCAGTTCTATGAGCCTCGCCACGGGACGGGTGTAAGTGCGACCCTGGACGAGCACTTCAGCTGCTCGGACCTTGCCGTCGGCACCGGTGATCACTTTGCTTACGCGGCCGGCCGGCCACATAGCTCTGGGCAGTGATTGATCAATAATCATGACGACTGTTCCTTCTGTCAAATTGTCTCTCTCCTTTACCCACTTCTGGCGGGTCTGTAGAGACGGTAGGTAGTGCAGTAGGAAACTGTTCCAAAACTTGTCGGCTAATACTTGGCTGTACCTCCACATTCGTCGGCCGTTCGCTTCTTCAGGCCGGTACATTGTCTGGGGTAATGCAGGATCTAGCCGCCCCATCAGGAGTGTGTTGGGGGTAACTGGGTCGATATCCGCCACATCACTGGAGACATATCCGAGGGGCTTCGAGTTAAGTACTCCCTCAATCTCCGTGAGGACTGTCATTAGAACTTCTTCCGCCACAGTCTGGGCCCCAAGTACTGCGTACAGGGCTGTCTTTATGGAGCGCACTTCTCGTTCCCAAGTGCCACCGAAGTGGGGTGCGTTTGGGGGGTTGAATTGGAAATCAACCTGTGCTGGAGCGAGGTGGGTCTTAAGTTCTGGGCCCATAGCTTGGAAGCTCTCTCTCAGCTCTCTTTCGCCGCCTTTGAAGTTTGTCCCATGATCGGACAATAGGGTAGACGGTCTTCCTTTCCGTGATGTGAATCTACGGAAGGCCATAAGGAATGAGTCTGTGCTCATGGTCGGGAGAAGCTCGATGTGTATCGCTCTGGTGGTCATGCATTTGAATACAATACCCCACCGCTTCTCGGTTCCTCTTCCTTTCTTTATGTGCAGCGGGCCAAAGCAGTCCCTACCCGTTGAGTGGAATGGCTTGTCACCGATTCGGAGGTGACATGGAGGAAGGTCAGCCATCCTTGGTATGCTGGGCTGCGCGCGCCACTTGCGGCAGTCTAGACATGTTCGCTGGAAGCGTCGTACCGCCTCTCTTCCTTGTAGGATCCAGTAACGACGTCTGATTTCCGCGAAGACTCTTTCTGCTCCTGCGTGATGTACATCCTCATCGTATTTCTTTATAATCAGCTCTGTGACCTTGTGTCGGCTGTTCAATACGATCGGGTATTTAATGTCATCCGGTAGATTGGGGGCTCTGCGTAGGCGACCACCCACTCTGATGAGGGTATGAGCGTCGCTCTCGGGGGCCAGATGAATTAATCTGCTGTCGGATGGGACGGGCTTTCCTCCCTGTAGACAGGCCAATTCATCGGGGAACGAGTCTCTCTGGGCTCGCTGCAGTAGAAGCAATTCTGCTTCCTCGTAGTTAGCTGCTGACATATCAGCGGGGGACTTGCACTCCGGGTGGTACCGCAGGAATGTTCTTTGTTGTGCACTCTCTATGGACGTGCAATCGTCTATGTTAGGGTCGGTGGAGGCTACGGTGCTCAATCCACAGAACACAGACTTCTTATTTTCCACCTCCTCTGGACTTGCTTCCCTCGGGATAGGCATGGGCCACTGTCCTTCCGGGAGTCTTAGGAATGCGGGGCCGTCACTGTAGACATTGCGACGGGTGAGGTCATCCAGGGGCATCCCCCGGGTGATGACGTCAGCTGGGTTCTGTTTTGTATCAACGTAGCGCCACTCTGTTTCTCCGGTTAACTCTTCGGTTAAGTCTTGAATCTCGGTGACTCTGACTCCCACGAAGACTTTGTACTTGCATGAGTCCGATTTGATCCAGGCGAGTACCGTCGTGGAATCTGACCACAGGATTGTTCTAGACACCGGTATGGTGAGCTCACGTTGGATGAGCGTGGCTAGGTGCGCTCCGGCTAGGGCTGCGCAGAGCTCTAGACGTGGGATAGATTGTTGCTTGCGTGGGGCTATTCTCGAGCGGGCGAGGACAAATGCTGTGTAGATCTCTCCCCCCTGGTCTTGGGCCCGCAAGTAGGCTACTGATCCGTATGCGACCTCTGAGGCGTCACTGAAGACGTGTAAGTCCATTTTACATGTCTCTGGCCTCACCGTGGGTGGGAAGTAGCTTCGGCGCATATTAACGCCTGGGAGTGAGTGGAGCTCCATCTCCCACTCTCTCCAGGTGGATGCAAGGTGTGCAGGAATGGGGTCGTCCCAGCCCTGGTCCTTGTCCCACAATGCTCGTACAATCATTTTTGCCCTGGTGGTGTACGGTAGAATACATCCTAGCGGGTCATATTGTCGGGCGAGTGTTGTGTACACACTCCGTCTGGTGGTCGGCGCCGCCGCCGGCCTTCCCTGCTCCGTAGTCAGGGGCTTGTGTCTGTAGTGAAGCGAATCTGTTTTGAATCGCCACACCAATCCCAGGGTCATCTCCTGGGCTTCTCCCGGGATTGTAGCCATCCAGGTCTCGCTGCTGGCTGCCTTGTCCTCGGAGGAGAGGCTGCGCAGTACTTGCGGATCGCTGCTGGCCCACTGCCTGAGATCAAAGCCGCCTTTGATCAATGAGGCGCGGAGTTTAATCAGGAGAGCCTCGGCTTCTTCCTGGGTTGAAAGGCTTTGTAGACAGTTGTCTACGTAGAAGCTGTTCTTTACGCTGTGTCGGACCTCTTCGTCCGCTGCTGGGTCCTCTGCTACATGTTTCTGTAGTGCAAATGTAGCACAGCAGGGGCTGCACGTCGTTCCGAAGGGGAGGACTTCCCATTGGTAGATGGCTGGGTGCTCATCTCCTGGCTTCTCTCTCCATAGGAACCGTAACAGGGGCTTGTCCGCCTCTACTAATCTCACCTGCAGGAACATTCCTTTAATGTCCCCGCTGATGGCCACCTTTTCCTGGCGGAAGCGGAGTAGAACGCCGAGTAGGGAGGGGCCGAGTGTGGGACCGGGCAGTAACTCTTTATTCAGATTTTGGGATCCGATCTGGTAGCTGCAGTTAAATACTATGCGGTCTTTACCGTTGTGATGGACCTTGTGGTGAGGCACGTACCACGATTCAGTGGTCTGGTCAGCCTCTTTAATGTCCATCTTTGTGACGTGTCCCGCTGTGATGAGCTTCTCAATCTCAGCGCGGTATACACTCTCTTGGGGCGGGGTTCTTGGCTAAGCGCCGCTCCGTGTTCAGCAGGTACCGTTCTGTGGCGTCTGTCTTGGCGTGGAAAGTAGGCATTCCTTCTCGCCGCAGGAGTGGCGTGGCGTATCTCAACACGCCGTTGACCGGGACTCTCTTGGTCCCTGTCTCGAGGAGGTGAATGGCGTAAATGTCATCTTTAGAGCGAATGTCTTTCTTTCCGTTCTTAAAGGGCATTTGTTCCAAGGTCCATAGCCGCTCTACGTGTTGCAGGAGTGCGGTTTCTCCCTCTGTGACTCGGGAGTGGAGACATCTAGTGGCTGTACTTCGGTTGAGAGATTTGGCGAGCGGGCCTTGGAGAGTCCATCCCAAACGGGTCTCGACTGCTGCAGGACAGCCTCGGGGTCCGGTATGAACCCGGTCTATCGGGACAATGAGGTCTGCATGGTCGGAGCCTATCAACAGGGTCGGCATAGCATTGTCTATGAGCGGGATCGGTAACTTGCGCAGATGTACATATTTCTCCATCAGCTGGGCGACGGGGTATGTGTACCGCGACAGTCCTATTTCTTGGCTGGTGAAAGCGTCTGTAATCTGGTACCGTCGCTCAGGCTGGCCGCTTGCTGCGATAGAGAATGAGACATTCTCGCCCTTTATCGTCTTCAAATCTCGTCTTATTGTCCGAATTGTCATTTGGGTTTCGCTTCCCCGCAGCCCTAGCTGGGCCGCAGCGGAGGCGAGCAGCAGGGTCTTCTCTGACCCGTCATCGAGGACGGCGTAAGTGTCCAGGACTTTATTCTGGTAGCTTAGTGTCACACGCACTACTTTTAGGAGTACTCGGGCTCCACTGCTGCTGGCGGGATCGATGTACATGACGCTCGCTTTGCGGCTAGATGGTGCGGGTGAAGGGCGCCGTCTGTTACTGTCGTGAAGTATGTCCAGATGGGCTCCATCGCACTTGGTGCACCTTTTCTTTAAGCGGCATTCGGCTGCCATGTGTGAGCGCGCACAGCGAAAGCAGCGCTTGTTGGACTTTATCCATTGACCTGCTTCCTCCGCGTTCAGCTTGGGGAAGGAGTCACATTGCGCTAGCCTTTCTCACAGTAGGGGCACACTATCTTCCACTTCTCCGTTCTGGAGGGGGTACTGTGGCTCCGGCTGCTCGGTACTGACTCCGATTGGTGCATCACGGTCACCGATCTTCTTCCATCATTTAGTCGTCTGGTTCCTTCTCTGGAGCCAGGGGTGCTCCGTCCGAATGTATCTAGCCGTAGGCTGCTGACTTCTCTCGCCAGGAAGTCTGCTAGATCGAGGAGGTTCGGTTCGGGGCCATTCGGGTCTCTGTGGTCCCTCTGCCGCCTAAAGCGCTCCTGACGAGCGGGCAGCAGCTTCTCCAGAATCCTTTCCACATTTGAGTTGGCGTAAAGTTCATGCCTCCCCTTCTCTCTTTGCGCTCCCAACATCCCTACCAGGGACTGCACTCTGATGGACAGGTCGTCCAGTGCTCGATTGTCTATTGCTGGGGGTAAGCGGTCGATGTGTCGGATCTCCTGGATCACGTAATCCCATATGCGCCCATACCTCTGGTCCAATGCTACCAGCGCTGCTGTGTATGGGGTGGTGGAAGTCGCGTAGGCGAGCGCTATATTATGTGCGCGGGGTACCTTTAAGTGCTTCAGTAGGATGGCGTATTTGTGGCGTTCATCCAATACATCCACCAACATGGTCTCCAGACACATGCGGAGTTCTGTATACTGGGCCCGGTTCTCTTGGGTGAAGTCGGGTACCATAGGCGTGCCAATGTATGACGCTGACTGTGGATACATCGGCGAGCGTTGGGGGAGAGGCCTCCTAGGCGAGTCTCCTCCCGCTCCTTGGTATGGGCTGGTACCGGCAGTGTACCATGGCCCGCTTGTCCAGGTGCTGTTCCTCGGTGCGGGTCGTGCGTCGTGCTCACCCGTGTATAGAGTCGGGGGTCTGTAGCGCAGCTCCGCGGGAGTATAGCCTGGGCTGTACCGGACCTCCTGGTCCGGTAGAGTACTGTGCTGTCTTCGGGCGTGGTTCTCCTCCTCTTCCTCTTCGTCTTCAGTTAGGTCATCCAGTGCTTGTAGTCTCTGGTTTAGCCTCTCCACAGGATATGCTGCTCCTTCCCGGTTGCTAGGTCTCGCTTGGACCGGTGGGGGGAGGTGGTCTGTGGGGGGTATAGACCTCGTCTGTTGGTCAAGTTCAGGGTTGTTTACTCGGCTAGGGGATGCCGCCCTGGAGGTGTGTCTAGACGAGTTCCTGGAGCCTCTGGCGGAGGGAGAGGGTGTTGTCCGTCTGATCAGCTGTTCTATTAGTTGCGACTGCTGTCTGTCGCGCGCTGCGTCCCGTTGAGCACCGGCTCGTTCTCGGGCCACATTCTCTTCCATCTGAATGCGTCTTATTTCTAGACGTATCTGCTCGTGTTCGCTTCGCTGCTGGATCTGCAGTCGGTCGCGTTCAGCAGCGGCGTTCAGGCTGATGAGGAAGGCCTGCTGTAGGGTCCTCTCTGCCTCGCTGGGAGAAGGCGGTTGTATAGGGGAGCCTTCCCTCGGGGTACTCCTTGCGGAGCCTTGGAGCTCTATCTCCACGGTGCTCTCCCCGTCTTCTTCCGTGCCGAGTTCTCTCTCGGTAGCGTTGTATTCCTCCCGGGACTCATCGGGGACTACTTCTTCAGTACTGGCGGGGTGTGAAGTCATGTCTGGTTCCCACTGGTCCCCACCGTGAACTTGGTCAGTTACATTAGAGCCCGTAGGGGCCTCTATGGTCGGGGTAGTCTGGGCGTTGGGGTTAGACATACTTTTACTTTCTAGTTTTACCGCGTTTACTGTTAGTAGAAGACTAGGTTGTTGACTGACAGCGTAGGCCTCTAAGTACTGAGGGAGCCGTCGTTCGCGCTGCGGGCGTTGGTTAGGAGGATCGTTTCGTGGAGTGTTCATCATAGGCCATTTCAATATTAATAACACTATATTAATATTACACTAATTACCATCCGGCTCGAAGGACCAATTGTAACTGAGGGGTACAATTCCCTGACTGTATTACTAGATATGATACTTACTACCACTACCTTTGTACTTAATATTCGGCCACCCAGTACACGGCATAAATATATTATGATGAACACTGTCACGTAGATGAAACGGATCCAACACAAATGTACGAATTAGAAATAGGTCTTTATTTCTACACAGCGATGGTGTGTAGAGCAAGCACTTAATCAAATCAATCACATTTATGAATGGAATTAGTATGCACTTTTATGGCAAGAGTATTCGTCGGTATATCAATAGAGAATGTCCAATCTCTGAAGGCGCAGGTGGTACATATACGACCTGGAATAGTTTAAGGAATAACAGCAATGATACTTTAATGATTATATACTGGATACACTAGAGGGGGTTAATCCGGTCGCTTGTAAGCCGACAGGAGTAGGAAGGGGGGGGGGGGTAGAATCCGACTGCCTCATCCGGCCAAGGGTATCCCAGGTGAACCCACTGTAGTGCCGTTCAATGCGCCGGCGATCCTTGGACCACAGATGAAAGCAGGTGGACTCTTTGTGGGCCGGCGTCATCCGGTCCACGGAGGAGAGACGTGAAGCGACCTCGTCTTGCAGAGCGTCTCCTCACCTTGCGTCCTCTCCAGGGGGGGGGGTTCCAACACACGGCAGTGTCGGGGGTCTTTATCCATGGAATAATCAATGTGTACAAAGCATAATCCGTGCCTGGGAAGGCGGGCTGTCGTCGGTAGAATAATCCGGTATACAGGTCCACTCGCTCGTCGGCTCTGGGGCTCCTCGGGTGCAGCTTCACGTGGGGTCAACCACCCTGGGTAAGCAGCCAGTTCTCTGCCCGAAACGATGGGGTACTGACTACGGTAGTATTCTCACCGCACGAAGCACTATATATTAACAGACTATTATTAGCTTAATAGACTACGTCCAACTCGACGATATAGTGCCAAATATGACTATTCAAATATTAATATACACGATGTCTCAATACCGATGGTAGGCGAACTTGGCCTTACTCCCACACGTGGCGTCGCGGGGAGGCTTTACGTCTGTGACTCTATTGGAGGGTAAGAAACTGGACTGAAAAGGAAGTCCTACTTTAGTAGCGCAATATATATACGCACTATGAACAAATAGTCCCATTAGTGGTGCGGTAGCCAGATTCCTACGCGGAACTAGGACTTGTTCGTACATGTGGAGCGGTACGTTTGAACTGGGTCTGAGGGGTATGGCAGCCTGGCACCAAGGTCTCGACCAATAGTAGAATGGAGACTATTATGGGATGTTCAGTAGGCTAGAATGGATATTCAATGCATATTGTACAAGGAATATACAAGGGATATCAGGGAATATTAGAGAATATACAAATACAATTAAATATATATATATAAATAAATATATATATTCGGTTTAATCTGGCCCTTCACAACAGGTACAATACAGTACGGCTCAATACACACAATTATTAAGGGGATGCAGACCAGAGAAATACTTTTGTCTTGTTTACATCAGGGTCTCCCATTTTCAATTCATCATAACATTTATGACATACAGATATACAATACGTAACACGCATACTATGTAACTTACAGAAAAGTACACTTCCTTTTGACTGACAGTCGGTATGCTGCACCCCCAGCCTTCCCAAATAACCCACAGCGACTGGGCATCAATCATCATGGTGTTCCCCTCGTGACCTTGTGATAGCCGCGCTATTCTATACCTCTCTGTCTCACAGACGACACGCAAATAGCAGCGTACTGGTCTGTACTTGTCTGTACTTGTCTGTAATGGTCTGTACTGGTCTGTACTGGTCTGTAATGGTCTGTAATGGTCTGTAATGGTCTGTAATGGTCTGTAATGGTCTGTACTGGTCTGTAATGGTCTGTAATGGTCTGTACTGGTCTGTACTGGTCTGTACTGGTCTGTACTGGTCTGTAATGGCCGCTTTGTCTCAGTCATTATCCAGCGCATCTCCTTCACTTAGTACCTTATCTCAGCTCAAATCCTAGAGGATCTGTGAGGAGAGAAGCATGTCCTGCTGCTGGCCATCCACACACACACACACACACACACACACACACACACACACACACACACACACACACACACACCTACACACACACACACACACACACACACACTCACTCACTCACTCACTCACTCACTCACTCACTCACTCACTCACTCACTCACTCACTCACTCACTCACTCACTCACTCACTCACTCACTCACTCACTCTCACACTCACTCACTCACTCACTCACTCACTCACTCACTCACTCACTCACTCACTCACTCACACACTCACTCACTCACTCACTCACTCACTCACTCACTCACTCACTCACTCACTCACTCACTCACTCACTCACTCACTCACTCACTCACTCACACACTCACTCACTCACTCACTCACTCACTCACTCACTCACTCACTCACTCACTCACTCACTCACTCACTCACACTATAATGGTGTGTGTGTCACTCCATACCAGCAGCTGTCGTGGCAGGGGAGTGTGTAGTCAAAGAGGATTATTATTTTTGTCGTAGCCTATCTCCCCCCCCCTCCCCCTGGTCACTATAGCGACAATAATGACCAACTGACCGGTAAGTCATCATCATCATGGCCCAGAAGGATGAATGATGTGGCTCGGAAGGCGTTATGGAAGAGAGTAAATATAGAAAATAACAGGGCTGCCTCGGATACCTCGTTGTGACTGGTCTGCAGGAGACACGCAAGTAAGCAGACAACTGGGGAAGAGGTGTGTGTGTGTGTGTGTGTGTGTGTGTGTGTGTGTGTGTGTGTGTGTGTGTGTGTGTGTGTGTGTGTGTGTGTGTGTGTGTGTGTGTGTGTGTGTGTGTGTGTGTGTGTGTGTGTGTGTGTGTGTGTGTGTGTGTGTGTGCGCGCGTGTGTGTGTATGTGAGAGAGAGGGTGTGTGTGTGTATGCTTGTACATATTGTGACAGACTCTGGGGTGTATTGATCTGTCACCAGATTGGAATTAATAAAATACACACGGCACAAGGTAGAAGCAAGTTGAACAGACGTTTTATTGCTGTTTAGGGTGGGGGGTGGGGGGGGAGGTTAGTGTAACTGTCAGCCAGTCCGTAATCCGTGAGAATCGTCGCTGCATGATAGCGGGGGTCGGCACACGGGGATCAGTTCTCACGCGGGCGGGGGGGCTGATCCGGGAGCAGAGACGCAGGGCAAGCAGGGGTCGAAGGGTCGGGCACACAGCCCGGATCTCCTTCCAAAAACATGTCATACACAGCATTGGGTTATGCCTAGGGATGTCCGATATTATTATTATTATTATTATTATTATTATTATTATTATTATTATTATTATTATTATTATTATTATTATTATTATTATTATTATTATTATTATTATTATTATTATTATTATTATTATTATTATTATTATTATTATTATATATTATTATATATTATTAGTAAAATGTGATATCGGAAAATATCGGTATCGGTTAAAAAAAAATTTAAAACAATAACAATATTTGTTATATATATATCCAGTGAAATGATTAGTTACCTGAAATTATTCAGTTTTTTGGGGGGGAAACCCTGCATATATCGGTATCGGTTGATATCGGTTGATATCGGTATCGGAAATTAAGAGTTGGACAATATCGGAATATCGGTATCGGTAAAAAAGCCAATATCGAGCATCCCTAGTTATGCCCACAGCAATCTCCTCCTCTTCTCTATATCTCTCCTCTTCCACTTACCTTCTCTCCTTCCTCCTCGCAGGTTTCACCGTAGCTATACTCCAACGATTCCTTCTCTCCGTTTCCCTTTTCTGTCACGCCTAATTGCGCTTTGATTGAGCTCACCTGTGGCCTGTGCGCGTCTGGCACAGGTGCGCTGCATCGGGGCTGACGGGCTCTGCTCTGCCGGTGCTCTGCCGGGAGTCTCCTCAGACTTCCTAATATGGGCATATGCCCCAGTACCTTGGCCGCGACATAGCATATTACATACACTGCACCTGTGTATGTGTGTGTGCTTACGTGTTTGCATGTCCGCTTGTATGAGCATGTGGATTTGCACATACTATAGTGTGTGTGTGTGCATGTGTGTGTCTACTCTACTTTACGTTGAACACCCTTGTACACACATGCTATATCGTGTTTCCATGTGCTGTCCATGTGGGCTGGTACATGTGCAGCACACGGCTAAGTGTGTGTTTGTGATCACTCCCACATGGGCCCATGCATAAATATACAGGGAACACAGGCAGCTCTGTCACGCTATATCTGTTTAACGCCGTCTTCCTGTGTTGTTTTGTATGTCAATGTCAACACGTTGCCTTTTTTTCCAACTCTCTCTTTCATCTCTTGCAGCTTTTCATCTCTTGTTGTCGTCTCTTGTTGTCGTCTCTTGTTGTCGTCTCTTGTTGTCGTCTCTTGTTGTCGTCTCTTGTTGTCGTCTCTACCTTTAATCTCTAAGATTCCTCCATCTGCTTTTCTTTTATTGCGATATTTGAATATGTGTTAGTATACCTGGGCTCAGAGTGCTGAAGGTGTTAGTATACCTGGGCTGAAGGTGTTAGTATACCTGGGCTGAAGGTGTTAATATACCTGGGCTGAAGGTGTTAATATACCTGGGCTGAAGGTGTTAGTATACCTGGGCTGAAGGTGTTAATATACCTGGGCTGAAGGTGTTAATATACCTGGGCTGAAGGTGTTAGTATACCTGGGCTGAAGGTGTTAATATACCTGGGCTGAAGGTGTTAATATACCTGGGCTGAAGGTGTTAGTATACCTGGGCTGAAGGTGTTAATATACCTGGGCTGAAGGTGTTAATATACCTGGGCTGAAGGTGTTAATATACCTGGGCTCAGAGTGCTGAAGGTGTTAGTATACCTGGGCTGAAGGTGTTAGTATACCTGGGCTGAAGGTGTTAATATACCTGGGCTGAAGGTGTTAATATACCTGGGCTGAAGGTGTTAATATACCTGGGCTGAAGGTGTTAGTATACCTGGGCTGAAGGTGTTAATATACCTGGGCTGAAGGTGTTAATATACCTGGGCTGAAGGTGTTAATATACCTGGGCTGAAGGTGTTAATATACCTGGGCTGAAGGTGTTAGTATACCTGGGCTGAAGGTGTTAATATACCTGGGCTGAAGGTGTTAATATACCTGGGCTGAAGGTGTTAGTATACCTGGGCTGAAGGTGTTAATATACCTGGGCTGAAGGTGTTAATATACCTGGGCTGAAGGTGTTAGTATACCTGGGCTGAAGGTGTTAATATACCTGGGCTGAAGGTGTTAATATACCTGGGCTGAAGGTGTTAGTATACCTGGGCTCAGAGTGCTGAAGGTGTTAGTATACCTGGGCTGAAGGTGTTAGTATACCTGGGCTGAAGGTGTTAATATACCTGGGCTGAAGGTGTTAATATACCTGGGCTGAAGGTGTTAATATACCTGGGCTGAAGGTGTTAATATACCTGGGCTGAAGGTGTTAGTATACCTGGGCTGAAGGTGTTAATATACCTGGGCTGAAGGTGTTAGTATACCTGGGCTGAAGGTGTTAATATGCCTGGGCTCAGAGTGCTGAAGGTGTTAGTATACCTGGGCTGAAGGTGTTAATATACCTGGGCTGAAGGTGTTAGTATACCTGGGCTCAGAGTGCTGAAGGTGTTAGTATACCTGGGCTGAAGGTGTTAATATACCTGGGCTGAAGGTGTTAATATACCTGGGCTCAGAGTGCTGAAGGTGTTAGTATACCTGGGCTGAAGGTGTTAGTATACCTGGGCTGAAGGTGTTAGTATACCTGGGCTGAAGGTGTTAGTATACCTGGGCTCAGAGTGCTGAAGGTGTTAATATAACTGGGCTGAAGGTGTTAGTATACCTGGGCTGAAGGTGTTAGTATACCTGGGCTGAAGGTGTTAGTATACCTGGGCTGAAGGTGTTAATATACCTGGGCTGAAGGTGTTAATATACCTGGGCTCAGAGTGCTGAAGGTGTTAGTATACCTGGGCTGAAGGTGTTAGTATACCTGGGCTGAAGGTGTTAATATACCTGGGCTGAAGGTGTTAGTATACCTGGGCTGAAGGTGTTAGTATACCTGGGCTGAAGGTGTTAGTATACCTGGGCTGAAGGTGTTAGTATACCTGGGCTGAAGGTGTTAGTATACCTGGGCTGAAGGTGTTAGTATACCTGGGCTGAAGGTGTTAGTATACCTGGGCTGAAGGTGTTAATATACCTGGGCTCAGAGAGCTCAGTGGAGGCTAAACTGTCTAAATGGAAATAGCTGCTGTCCTTATCGGGGACGGGTCGACGTTAGAGGTCTGCAAGCCTGAGGGGGCCCGACGTAGCCTGACACCATGGACAGATTAGGGCCGGGCTCGGGACGATTTTCTTATGCATAGATAGGGTTCGGGTTCCTTTTATTTGTCTCACTTAATTTTACACACGCACGAATAAGAGAGTCGTGCGCGTGCACACACACACACAGAGGAAGACACACACAAGCGTGTCGTCACGTCACGTAGTGTTTCCATCAAAGCAACAAGCTAGACCGTTGAAGCGTGCGTGTCGCAGAGTGAGAGAAATTTCAGCACCGCATGGAGAACGCTGGAGGAGAGGAGAACGGCGCTGAAGCCATCAACGGTGGATGCCATTCTTTTCCTTCACAGCGCCTGTGAACGAACAGTGGAGTGGAATAAACTGTCAAAAGTGTTGCATGGTTGTTCTTGGATTTAGCCGGTTGGCGAAGATTTGTGTTTTGTTAACGTTATTCAACGCAAGACGTTTTTGTTGCTGACGTTCATCTAACAGTGAAGTGGTGAGTCAATACTGATTTACAAAAATGTATTGGCTGCTGGTTTATGAGTGTTTTCGGTATGCTTTAGTGTCGTGAGTGACATTAATGTTTTAGTCTGTGGGCATGTAATTGTTGTTAGCTGCAGAGCTATGTCGTTATTGCATTGTGCATTTTTTTCTTAATTAATGTAGCATTTGTGTGTGTAATGTCTGTCATCACATCGTAATATTGGCCTCTGACTTAAGTCGGGCTTGGGCAGAATAATTACTTAAAGGGGACATGCATTGCTATTCCTAGCACTATTTGGGCAACTTTACACAATTCCTGTGAGTCTATTGAACACATCTGTAAGGTTTTATTCAAATAAATTCATTGTTTTATATTTCTAATCAAGTACTCAAAAGCCACATTTTCTCACTTTGGATTTCAGGCTGTGTTGGCCTGGCTCCGCCCATAAGCACTTTGAGTGACAGTCATCCACACAGTCTGCGACTGGCACAGAGAGAGATAGAGAGAGACTGAGGGGGATACTAATTCATTTTGTGAATATTATTGTACGGATCGGAATACGGGCGTGCGCGTGGGAGCATGCGCAAAGATATTACAGTGATATACGCGGACGAGCGAGAGAGGGAGGGAGGGAGAGAGATGGAGAGAGAGAGAGAGGGACCCGTCTTCTCTCAAACACACACACGGAGCGTTTACACAGGTTGTGTGCCTCGCAGTCAAAACCCGTTTGAGGAAGTGTCGGGTTACACTATGCGCTCTCTGCCTCGCTCTGTTTGAGGAAGTGAAGATATTTCCACTCGCTCTGCTGTCGCTGTCAACCATAGAGGGTGCGTTAGTTATGCAAATCAGTGCTATATTCACGTCAGCAAAACTGTCAAATCAGAACAGCTTAGTTGAGTGAGGGAGGATCTCGTGAACTCGAGACTAGACTGATGAGTCAATATGATAATTAACGACACAGACCACATTGATATAATCTCCAATTGCTAGGAAAACATGCTAATCACTGGAAAAGGCTATTTATAATGCATGTCCCCTTTAACTTTTCGGGCTAGGGTAGGGCCAGGCCTGAATGCTACAGGCTTGGGGCCGAAATTTCAGCCCCGTGCAGACCTCTAGTCCATGTGCTCCGCTTGGCTGTACTGGAGTCTCCTCAGAGTCTCCTAGCAGAGATACAGAGGAAACTGATGAAGCTCTTCTGGTCGGGGCACCGCTGGCTCAAAGCTGCTGTCCTGTATTTGCCAGTGCAGGAAGGAGGGCATGCTGGTGGATCTAGAGAGCAGAGCTGCTATGTTCAGACTCCAGGCAGCTCAGAGACTGTTGTACAGGACGGATGTGTTGTTGGGGGCGTTGCTGAGTGTGAACGTTTCACTCGCATTTGCAACAAAAAAATACATGTGTGCGAACTGGAAAATTCTTTTAGGAGCACATGCAAGTAAATATTAGATCCTACAAAGCTGACAGTAAATATTAGATCCTACTGTAACTGCATTGAGCAAAATAATCGACTCAACTACCAAGACCTATTGCTTGAACCAACGTCATGTCACTGGTTACGTGGTTGTGTCAAACAAGCATGTGAGCAGAGGCTCTTGTTTACTTTTTCAACAGCGGTCGGTGGCTAACAGCGGTCGGTGGCTAACAGCGGTCGGTGGCCAACAGCGGTCGGTGGCCAACAGCGGTCTGTGGCCAACAGCGGTCCGTGGCCAACAGCGGTCCGTGGCCAACAGCGGTCCGTGGCCAACAGCGGCAAATACGCGAACGTTCTGAGCTTCACAAAAAATATGGAATACAGCAAAACGCAATACCTGCAGCAATAGTGTTTTGTGCAAGCAAGGAAGCACCTCCAATTAGTGTTGTCAAAAATATCGAAGTATCGATACATATCGATACTGAATATTTAAAACGGCTTCGATACTCATTTCCCGAAATACCGATACTTTCTGCAGTATTGGTACCAGCTGGCGAGTGTTCTACAGCAAGTTGTTGACGCGCTGTTCAGAGCACGCTTGCCCCTCCGCCTGCTCCAGCCCTCCCCCTCACAGAGTCGTCTTCAGTTTGTATTTGTAAACAAACATTTTAGCTGAAGAAGATGGCAAATGCAGAGCCTCCGCAACTTGTGCTTGTGGATAAAGAAAACAGCAGAAGTGCTGTTTGGAGGTACTTCGGGTTTGAAGTAAACAACGAAGGACAAGCTAAAGCTGCCCCAATGCTATTTACAAGCGGTGTTAGAGCAGTGCCAGCGCGGATCTCCATTCTCCATAAAGAAATGAAAGAGGTTCGTGACAGCTGCTCTTTCAACGTCACTGTGACTGAAGCATTAAACCAGTGTTTCTCAAAGTGGGGGGCGCGCCCCCCAGGGGGTGCGGAGAGGCATGACAGGGGGGGCCTTGAAATTTATTAAAAAAATAAATAAATAAAAAATTTGGATTACAGAAAATTATCACTAAAGTGCTATCTGTTGCAGCTGCACTGTTCTCCATGAAAATACCATTTCTCAAAATCTGAAAATCATTATTTAATAAAACACAGAAAAGGATCACCAAGTTACTCTGGATAAAAGAAACCTTTACAGACAACATTGAGACAAAGCTTCCTGACACATCTCCATCCAAACTCTTGGAAGAACTCTTTGAAATCTCATCTGATACCACCTAGAGAGCTAGTTTCAGAGTGTGGTGCTGAGTACCAAGTATCTCATCTCATGGCCCACCAAATATCTTATGATGCAGCAGTTAAGGTGTTGATACCATTCAGCACCACATACAGTATCTGTGTGAAGCTGGCTTTTCATCCATGACAGCTCTGAAAACAAAATATAGGGCCAATTTGAAAGGTCACGATATTGGTGTTATTTCAATAAATTTAAACATGGCCCATTTCATGACTATTTTGTTGGGGCGAGGGGGGGGGGGCCCAAAATATTTTGGTCCACCAAAGGGGGGCCTGACAGAAAAAGTTTGAGAAGCACTGCATTAAACCATTAACTCTAGTTTAATACATGATACGTTGTCTACTGATGGCGCATAATATCAACAGCTGATTCGTTGTAACGTTACAGCTACCAGCTAACGTTAGCTACTGCTAGCAGTTAGCTCCGTTAGCTTAGCTGCCCATTTATAATTACTGCATGGAAACGGAGTAACGGTAACGTTTAAACGTTATGTCGAGGTCATACAATACTACAGTCGACATAAGGTTAACGTTACCCCGTTTCCATCAAGTGTTTAAATAGCAGCAATCTTGTTGAAAATGTAACGTTACTAAAATGCTCCGAGCATAGCCCCTCTCTCTCTCTCTCTCTCTCTCTCTCTCTCTCTCTCTCCCTCTCCCTCTCCCTCTCCCTCTCCCTCTCCCTCTCCCTCTCCCTCTCCCTCTCCCTCTCCCTCTCTCTCTCGCTCGCTCTCGTTATCTTTAAATAAAAATCGAAACTGTTACTAACTGTAATACAAACAGTTCAGTTTGTCAGGTACATGCAACACAGATTACAGTGTTTACATCTGTCTGCTTGAGAAAATACCATGTTCTGCATTTGCAATAAAAATGATTGAAGTGAGATGAACAGTTATTTTTAAATGTGTGATCTAAAGATAAACAAAGGGTTTTAAAAGTGTTATATTTATCTTCTCTTATAGTACCAGAGAGAAGCTGAGGAGAATCAACCAGCAACAAAAGCTAAATTTGTTTAAAAAAAAAAAGAAAAAAAAAAAATATATATATATATATATATTTTTTTTTTAATTTTTTTTTGTATCGAAATGGTATCGAAGTATCGATACTTTTCAAGGTATCGTATCGAAGTCGAAATTCCAGTATCGTGACAACACTACCTCCAATATGACAAAGCATTTGCTTCAACCCTCAGTGCGCGTGTTGCGATCTCTTGTTAGTGGTAACAATGTTAGCGCTTACACTCTGGTTATAATATCTCCTGTGCTGCACAAGCACTAATGTAGCGTGGACGTGGAGAAAGGTCTGGCTATGCGTGACACACAAGTGTAACAATATGCTGACAGCTGACATTAGTCTTTTACTGTATATTAGAGGTACCCAAACAAACGATAATCCTAGATGCAGGTTCACAGAGCACCAGCTCATCCCCAGACACCAGTTTAGCTATGAAGGGGAAGATGAGCACAGAAGGCGTGAATGAATGCAGTGGTTTAGGGTGAATGGCTTTGGTGCAGTAATAGCCAAGCAAAATGCATTATCCTCCACACCATTAATTTAAATACGCCTCCTTTGATCTATTCCTGTCATAATGCAGGAATTATGTGTGCTCCTAATTCTTTTCCTTCACAGTTCTATTGTTATATTCTACCTTTTTCTTCTATTCTACTGTGATACCTCTCTTTCTCGTTCTCTCTTCTATTCTACAAATATATACGTATATATATATATATATCTTCTATTCTACTGTTATACCTCTCTCACTATCTCTCTCTCTTCTATTCTACTGATATACCTCTCTCTTCTTTTTATTAAATTTTTTATTTATTTTTTATCTTTTCCCCCCTCCTTTTTCCTCCATTTTTCTCCCATCCCAATGTTAGTCGTTATGCCAATTCCCAATTCCCTTCCTGGTCGCTGCGCACCTATACCCCCTACACTCGGTCTGGGAGAGTGGAGGCTATCACATGCTTCCTCCGACACATGTAAATCAACCGCTTCTTTTCACCTGGCAGCGCGTAACGGGGTGTAACGTGTGGAAGGATCACACTACCCCCCTTAGATCCTTTCCTCGCTGAGCAGGCGCCCCGACCGAACTGTAGGAGTCGCTGTTTACAACGACCAGGACCCACCCACCGGCTTTCCCACCCTCTAACACTGCCAATTGTGTTAGTACGACGGCCGGCCAAGCCGGAAGCAACACAGAGAGCTGGGCTCGATACCAGTATCTCCTGCGTTGGTGGCGAGCGCCTTGCCCACTGCGCCACCCGGCAGCTCTCTCTCTCTTCTATTCTACTGCTACCTCCCTCTCTCTCTTCTATTCTACTGATATACTTCTCTCTCTCTTCTATTCTACTGCTATACCCCCCCTTCTCTCTCTCTCTCTCTCTCTTCTATTCTACTGCTATACATCTCTCTATATATATCTCTCTCTTCTGTTTTACTGCTATACCTCTCTCTCTCTTGTATTCTACTACTATACATCTCTCTCTCTCCTATTCTACTGATATACCCCCTCTCTCTTCTATTCTACTGCTATACCTCTCTCTCTCTCTCCCTCTCTCTCTTCTATTCTACTGCTATACCCCCCCTCTCTCTCTTCTATTCTACTGCTATACCCCCCCTCTCTCTCTTCTATTCTACTGCTATACCCCCCCCTTCTCTCTCTCTCTCTTCTATTCTACTGCTATACATCTCTCTCTATATCTCTCTCTCTTCTGGTTTACTGCTATACCTCTCTCTCTCTTGTATTCTACTACTATACATCTCTCTCTCTCTTCTATTATACTGATATACCCCCTCTCTCTTCTATTCTACTGCTATACCTCTCTCTCTCTCTCCCTCTCTCTCTTCTATTCTACTGCTATACCCCCCCTCTCTCTCTTCTATTCTACTGCTATACCCCCCCTTCTCTCTCTCTCTCTTCTATTCTACTGATATACCCCCC